>NC_133647.1:156999519-157223152 GCF_009905375.1 Apium graveolens | reverse complement strand
TGCTGAGAAGTACCCTCACGATGTAGAATAAATATGATTAATTTATTAATTAATCATATTTAATGAATTTGAGAATTTTATATAAATAATGATAAAATAGTTTTATTATTATTTATTTCTACTACCGGCTTAATATTGAACCTAAAGGGTCACACCATAAAGAGAATGATTAATGGTGGAGGAATTAATTAATAATGGTTGGTAATTATTTATTTGTGAAATAAATAATTAATTAGCAGATTTAACAATTGATTAAATGAGATTTAATTAATTCTTAATATTCTTAATTAAGAATTTAATTTTGGAAATTAAATCAAAAAAGGGATTAATGATTAAAAGGTGTTTTAATTATTAGTTAATTGGTTAATAAGAATAATCAATTAAAGGGTTAATAATAATAATATTTTATGGAAATTTTCAGCTGAAAATTTTGCCTATAAATATACTATTATAAACCTTATTTGCCTCAACCCCAAATAATAAACCTAATTCTAAAGTAGAACAAGAGGGAGACAATTAATTCTCTCAACCTCTTTCTCCTCCATCACATTGTACTCTTGGTGGAAACCGGTGGAGTGCTTCACACTTGAGGAGCAACTGCTAGGGATTTCCGTTCATCGTTCTTGGATCACTATTAAAGACCTCAATCTTTCCATTAACGTAAAGCTTCTTAAGGTAACATACTGAACTACGAATTAATATTATTTTTCGCATGGATCCTGTGGAGGGTTTCGATTTTTTTTTTTAAGATTTAAATTTACGTTTTCATTGCATTTATATGCTAAAAACCCTTCAATAGCATCAGAGCTACTTGCGAAAAGTTTTAATTCGTTTATGTGTTTAAGTGTTTTCGATATATGAGCATGTACATGATTCGCCATGATTTGATGTTGATATAATATGCTTATATATGTATGGTTTTGAATATATGATATTCATGTGAGTTGTATAATCATAAGATGATTATGTAATCTGTATATATACTGATATATACATGATTTATGTTTGTTCTAATTATGAAAATCATATTAGATACGGATTCTGAATTGGCTGCTGCAGATTTGCTGAAATCTGGGTCTGGTGTCCGATTTACGCAAAAGAATACCCTATTCCATAGGTAAATGAGCGTCTGAACAAAACTGATAGCTATAGCTATCAACGACTTGTCTGTAAGGCGTTTGACATCGTTTACTGCCCGTAAACAGTGATTCTTGTTTTTTTGATTTGATTCTGATTTTTCTGATTTTTGTCACATTTTTTTATGATTAGATCATGGATAATATGATATGTTAAGATCAGATTATGTGTTTTAACATGCTTTTATATGTTGTATGAGCATGGTGGATGGTTATGGCCTTTCGTCCTTAGTGTAATGATTTTGGTTTTAAATACGACTTGCATGTCATCAATCTTTGTAATCATAAATCTCGAATGTAACTCGAGTTATTCTTGTAAGTTAATTAGATTAGTTTTACTTTCAATCTATGTAATGTAATTGAAGACTCAAGAAGGCTATCTAATGGAGGTGATACAAAGAAGAAGACGAGGCATACAAGATGTCTAAACAAAGAAGAAGACTTATGTAATAAGTAGTTGTATTTATTTCCATCACCATATTAGATTGACCTTGATCTTTATCATGAGCTTGATAAAGATCACATAGGATGGGGCCATAACCAAACACATTTACTTTATTGCACTTTACATTTACTTGTTTATTTAATTTTATATATGCGATATATGCCTATGTTTACCATGCGATGATAGATTTAGGTGAACTTAAATCAATATAAGGCGTGCTCTAGAAAATCTAGAATAAGAATCGTTTCTTGCCTTAACAATAATATTATGAATACAATCATGAGATTCTTGTGTTTATGAAACACATAATTAAATATGAATTTTCAATATTGAGAGAAAGGATGATTCTGTCAAAAGCAGATTTCTATCTGTAAGAAAGGGGTATTAAGTGACGCCTTTTGACAATGTTCCCCCCGATCTGGAAATCATCTGATTATCGATTATTGATTTGAAATATTTAATTTAAAAGGAAAAATCTCTTTATAATATGATTATGATTGTAACATAATATAATCCCTCTAAAATTAAATAATATCAAGTAGTAATTGGCCAATGACACAACAGGCTTGTGTCGGTCATAGCCTTCCAACATGGTAGAAAGTGGTTCTTATTTTTAAATCATTGTCTTTTCGTGCTACAGCCGAGGGCTTTGATTTCGAAATAAGAAATACTTGTCTATTACATAGAGATGTGTACATTGAATTAGAATTTAAAGGTCGTTATGTGCTACAGCCGTGGGCCGTTGGAGACTGATTCAATTGTACGAAATGTTGGGTTAGACTTGACTTAGAATATTGAGTTTGTCGTGCTACAGCCGTAACTCAATTATTCAAGAGGCTAAAGTTTTATTAGGGAATAACATAAGATGTAATTGATAAGAGTTGTCTGCCTATTGAACATCACATGACGTTTCATGCTACAGCCGAGGTTGTGTGATGGAATGTAGGATCCCTATTCCCACCAGCATTATGAATGCTTAATTTTCACTTAGGGGTTGTATAAATTAGATAAACTAGTGGGAGCCACTTATGAATAAAGACCCGATTCATATAGTGTCTTGAAATAAAATTGAATATTTGTTAAGTGTTGTTATGTGTTCTTCATTTACAGATTTACTATAATCGTTATGTCTTCTGCACTATCACTCCGGAGTATACTAGATGTTCACAAGTTGACTGGTCCTAATTTTGCTGACTGGCTTTGAAACTTGAGAATTGTTCTCAGGGTTGAGAAGCTGGAATATGTGCTTGACTCACCTAAGCCTACTGAACCTGCTAGCGATGCACATAATGATGAACATGTTGTGTATCGTAAGTGGATAGATGATACAAATGTTGCTCAATGCATCATGCTAGCTTCCATGAACATTGAGCTACAGAAGCAACATGAGCATATGGATGCTCACACTATCCTTATGCATCTACAAGAGTTGTATGATGTGGTAGAGAGGACAGCTCGATATGAGATATCGAAGGAACTGTTCGGTTGTAGGATGTCTGAGGGATCATCAGTGAATGACCATGTACTTAAGATGATCAATTTGATTGAACGTCTTGGATAACTTGGTTTTTCCATGGATGGGGAGCTGAGCCAAGACTTGGTCTTGCAATCACTTCTGAGTTCGTTCTCGCAGTTTGTTGTGAACTTTCACATGAATAAGATGGATGTCAGCCTGCCTGAACTCCACAACATGTTGAAGACTACGGAATCGAATTTTCCCCCTAAGAAGAGTTCTGTTCTTCTAATTGGTGAAGGTTCCAATCCTAAGAAAAGGAAGAAGAACCCTTCCAAGAAGAAGAAAGTAGGTGAGAAAAAGCCGGTTCCACCAAAAGCTGAAGACCCCAAGAGCAAAGCTGTTTTCTTTCACTGTAACAAGGTGGGGCACTGGAAGAGGAACTGCAAGGTTTACCTTGCAGAATTGAAGAAGAAGAAGGGTAGTGAGACTACCGCTTCTGATTCAGGTATGTTCATGATCGAAGTTAATATGTCACTACGTCAAATTTCTACTTGGATATTAGATACCACCTGTGGTTCTCATATTTGCAATTCGTTGCAGGGACTAAGGAGAAGTAGGACTCTTGAAGAAGAGGAGGTGATTCTACGGATGAGAAATGGAGCAAGAGTTGCTGCTGAAGCTGTAGGATCATTTCATGTACATATGCTTACGGGCAAGACTATTGTTCTAAATAATTGTTATTTTGTTCCCTCGATTGTGAGGAATATTATTTCTATTCCATGTTAGACTTGGCTGGATTTCGTTTGTTATTCAGAATAATAAATGTTCAATTCTTAGAGATAACGTTCTTTATGAAAGTGGTATTTTAAACAATGGTCTCTATGTATGTGACGTAGAGCATAATTTACTACAAATTGAACATACTAATAAAAGAAAAAGGGATGATGAAAATCTCACTTTCTTGTGGTACTGCGGACTTGGTCATATTGGTGAAAATAGACTGCGGACATTGCATAAGGAAGGGTTACTTGACCCCTTTGATTTTGAATCATATCCTACATGCGAGTCTTGTCTATTGGGTAAAATGACCAAATCTCCATTTAGTGGACATGGAGAGAGGGCTGCAGATTTGCTAGGATTGGTACACACAGATGTATGTGGACCAATGTCTACGCAAGCCATGGGTGGATTTTCATACTTCATTGCTTTCATAGATGATCGATCTAGATTCAGATATGTGTATTTGATGAAACATAAGTTTGAAGCCTTTGAAAAGTTCAAAGAATATAAGTATGAAGTGGAGAAACAAACCAAACATAGTATTATAACTCTTCGATCAGATCGAGGTGGTGAATACTTGAATGGAGAGTTTCTAGCTTATCTCAAAGAAAATGGTATAGTCTCCCAGTGGACTCCTCCATATACTTCACAGTTGAATGGGGTATCTGAAAGGACAAATCGAACTTTGTTAGACATGGTTCGGTCCATGATGAGCTATGCGAATCTTCCAGTATTCCTGTGGGGTTATGCATTGGAAACCTCAACATATTTACTGAATAAGGTGCCTTCCAAATCTGTTCCTCAAACTCTATATGAGATATGGAAAGAAAGGAAATCGAGTCTTAAACACGTTAAGATTTGGGGATGTCCAGCTTATGTCAAGAAAGTTGACCCAGATAAGTTGGAATCTCGATCTGTAAAATGTAATTTTGTGGGATATCCTAAAGAGACTTTAGGGTATTACTTTTACACCGATCATCGGGTGTTTGTCTCCAGATATGCTACCTTCTTGGAAAAGGAGTTTATCCTTGAAGGAAACAGTGGGAGCAAAATTGAACTTGATGAAGTTCAAGAAGCACAAACTACTACGGATCAAGTGGAAGCACCTGTTCAGACTGAACAACCTTCTGTGGAACAGCCCATTCGTAGGTCAGGGAGAGTGTCTCTCCAACCTGAGAGGTATTATGGTCTTGTCATTGAGAATGACAATGAGTTGTCAATCATTGATGATGACGACCCTGTGACCTATAATGAGGCTATGAGTAGTGTTGACTCAGAGAAATGGCATAGTGCCATAAAATCCGAAATGGAATCTATGTATACCAACCAAGTATGGACTCTGGTTGAGGCTCCTGAAGGTGTTAAGCCTATTGGGTGCAAGTGGGTATACAAAAGAAAGATTGGAGCAGATGGGCAGGTGGAGACCTATAAGGCCAGACTCGTGGCAAAAAGGATTCAGACAAAGGCAAGGGATTGACTTTGATGAAACGTTTTTGCCTATAGCCCTATTAAAATCAATTTGGATTTTGCTTGCGATTGCTGCTTACTACGACTATGAGATCTGGCAAATGACGTGAAAACGGCCTTCCTCAATGGGAAACTTGAAGAGGAAGTGTATATGACACAGCCAGAGGGTTTTCTTTCCAAGGGAAATGAACACCTAGTGTGTAAGCTGCTGCGAACCATATATGGTTTAAAGCAAGCTTCTCGTAGATGGAACATCCGTTTTGATGAGACAATCAAAGAGTTTGGTTTTATCAAAAACATAGATGAACCAAGTGTCTACAAAAAGGTTAGTGGGAACGCGGTAACATTTCTTGTATTGTATTGAAAGAGGAGACGTCAAGAGAGTTGACACACATAACAACGTAGCAGACCCACTCACAAAGCCACTTTCTCAAAGTCACTTTGATCGTCATAAAGACAAGATGGGTATTAGATACCAGAGTGATGGGCTTTAGTACAAGTGGGAGATTGAAAGAGATGTGTCCTAAGTACAATCATGTATGATGATTTAGGAATAACTTTTATGTAATCTGTTTTGATTTCATTGATATTAATAAAATACTTGTTTTGGTTTTATTGCGGGCTTTATCTATTTAAGTGTTTAAATAAGATATACCATAGTTTAGAGTAAAGCTTTTTATGGATTATGATGAGATCATAATAATGAGACCTAAAGATGATAACTCTAAACTTAAATATTTCCTGGTCGTAGGATTACTAACTGGTAATTAGTAATCCGCAAATATCGGTACATACTATGCTTGCTTCATTATGAAGGATGTCTGTTCTCATAGACATTTGTGTGGTGACACTATAGCTAGTATGTAGGTGCTTATTATAGAATAAGTTCACTGAACATGACTCACACAGCTGAACAACTGATGGAGTTCACTCACGTGTCAGCAGTTGTTGACATAGTGATAGTTGTACAAGTATCCTTAGACTTGAGGTCATTATAGTCATCTTGTGTACACTGAATTATGTTTTGGTTTAGTTCTTAGTCTCCGGGGACAATTATAAGGGCTCTACTGGGTATAGGAATTTGTACACGAAGATAATATATGATCAATAAAGGATCTACCCCTTCTAGTGAAGGAAGAGAATGTTCAATGCTGATCCACTTATGCAAGTTCAGGAATCTCTGTCCAGAGTGAATGAAATTAGAAAGGAGTTTCTAATTTACATTAAATAGAACTAAGCATAGTGAATAGGAAAACAAATGATTAAATAAAGATAGGCTTGACACAAGTTCCATGCCTTGTATTTAATCGTGACATTGCAGGGTAGAAGGAATTGATTGTACGGTAACTACTCACTGAATAGGTTCTTGGTATTCTAAGCAGTGAATTCGTATTATCCGCATAGTCGCGATATGCTGAGAAGTATCCCTCACGATGTAGAATGAATATGATTAATTTATTAATTAATCATATTTAATGAATTAGAGAATTTATATAAATAATGATAAAATAGTTTTATTATTATTTATTTCTACTACCGGCTTAATATTGAACCTATAGGGTCACACCATAAAAGAGAATGATTTAATGGTGGAGGAATTAATTAATAATGGCTGGTAATTATTTATTTGTGAAATAAATAATTAATTAGCAGATTTAATAATTGATTAAATGAGATTTAATTATTTCTTAATATTATTAATTAAGAATTTAATTTTGGAACTTAAATCAAGTGAGAGAATTATTTTTCTAAAGTGTTTAGAAAAGGGATTAATGATTAAAAGGTATTTTAATTATTAGTTAATTGGTTAATAAGAATAATCAATTAAAGGGTTAATAATAATATGTTATGGAAAATTTTCAGCTGAAAATTTTGCCTATAAATATACTATTATAAACCCTATTTGCCTCAACCCCAAATAATTAACCTTAATTTTAAAGTAGAACAAGAGGGAGGCAACTAATTCTCTCAACCTCTTTCTCTTCCATCACATTGTACTCTTGGTGGATACCGGTGGAGTGCTTGACACTTGAGGAGCAGCTGCTAGGGATTTCCGTTCATCGTTCTTGGATCGCTATTAAAGACCTCCATCTTTCCATTAACGTAAAACTTCTTAAGGTAAACATACTGAACTACGAATTAAATATTATTTTTCACATGGATCCTGCGGAGGGTTTCGGTTTTTTTTAAGATTTAAATTTACGTTTTCGTTGCGTTTATGTGCTAGAAACCCTTCATACTGGCTATCTGTTGTGATATGATATATAAAAGCAAGAATGAGCACTATGGCTCAGCAAGATACATATATATTTATATGTATACATATATATATATATAAATAAATGTACTTCATATTTTTCAAAATTTTTTGAAAACATATATGCTTGTCAAACTTGTAATATTCTTAAAATCAATTGTAACATTATATCCACTTTATACTTGTATCCATCTCTTTTTCAAACTTCAAGATTTTACTCGAACCAGAATTATAAACTGGATTTGATATTCACATCATGTATCTCATGATTTAAAACTCAGCCTTATCGGCCTTCTGTTGTAGATTGCAAAACAATTTTCCAAAATGGAATAAAGGGACTATACTGGAATAAACCACGTACCGGTGATCAGCCGAGTACGAAATTTTCTCTACTAGTAGAAGGAATACAAACCTAGCCGCCTTTGGGCTTATCAAGACACTATACGGTGGTTGCCCATTGCCATGCAAGTCTGAAAGTAAATGGTCACATAGACCATATAATCGTACATTGCGCCACTCCGCGCCTGGTCACTGCCCTATACCTCTGTGTGCCGGGCAAGCCACATTCCAGTCCCAAAACAATTATATCATTTACACAAAATCCTTTATTGAAGGAATAGATCGCTATGAGTTGACCTTTAAATAAGGTGATTTATTCATCACTTTTAATTCAATTGATCCTTGGGAGTTGTCGGAGTTTTGAATTTAAAATCATTTTCAAACCCTTAACTGTAGTAAAGTTTTACATATATTGTTCACTTATTTTTCATTAAGCGAGGAAGCAAAACCCTTATGCTTCTAGAATAAGTTCCCTAAGGTTTTGATAAGTTTCAGATGATTGATCTCTTCCGAGAATTTTGAATAATTTAGAAAGTATCCTCGGGAACTATGTCTATTTTTAAATGACTTTTGGAGGTACATAATATTAAATATTTACGGTCTAATAATATTTTTAAGAAGGGTTCAATGAATTGATAAAAATCTTAATTAAATACTTAAGACAGGATTTGACATCTTATAATTATCCTTCGAATGGTTACATACGTTTTAGATAGAGTGAATTGATTTAAAAACTTTTCAATATCTCTTTAAGTATTTTCCGGATATTTTAGTAACTCTTCAGGTATTACTTATAAATAAATAATCAACTAGGATATCCCTTGAGTGAATATTCGATTATCTCATATAGTTATATATCAAATCTCAATCGTTCGCTTAATATGTATGTTACGCTAAAGTACTTTGTTTATTGAAATAGAAATCTTTTCCGTCCGGCTCATTCCAGAATTAAATCAATTTAAAATATCTCCGACTCCCACTATCTTGTATTATATTAAAAATTACGCTTCAATTTCTCATACTCATATAAAATGAAGTTTGTTTTCGTAAACAATCGCATAATTTGAATGTATTGATATCACAGACAAGCATATATTTTCAAACTGTAAATCCTGGCATCAATATCACAACAGTGTATATAGCATGGATAATTTGTGATAGGGTTTCGTAAACTTGCCTGATGTCCAAGCTCTACCTTGATGTATCCCTCTCGGTCCTGGAACCTCTACCAAGACATAATATAACCTCGGTTAGTCGGGTTAACCAATGATAGACTTATTCTAAGTAGACTCACTCTTCCCGATCTTCACTCTCTCGGGTTCATTTAACTTACGACATCTCACACCTCGTTACTGTCCATTTAAAATCTCGTTCGACACACCTATGTGTTCTTCTTAAAATCCTTAACAACTATCGTGTTTTGATCATCTCCAAATTATATTATTAACTTGGCCAAAACGGGCGGTCAAAGTAGTACTTCCATAGTTGACTTTTCACTGAATTACTATTACGCGACTTGCACGGTAGCATTTTTAATAAATCGAAAAATTAAGATTTAAATGCGAAACCACCTCAAGGACTTCTTGAGTGTTTTTTGATAATTATTACAAAAGTTTCGATTTGAAAATATGAATTTAACTAGGTGACAACATTATCAAAGTTCGGTCGACTATGGAGTTCTACTATTCGCGCTAGTTTTACTAAAACGCTCATAACACACAAACCGTTAAATCAATCGATACGCCGTCTTTGCGTGCACGATCTAGATAACTTATACTTTTTAATCGAAAACAAACTCTGTCCTTGTTAGAAAACAAATTTCCCAGATTTAATCAAAACAGGGCAGTAGCTAGGCAGTGGCTACACGTCATGTAGCATTATCGCGCGACTTTGGTTCCAACAATTTTATAAAATTGGAAAATTAATAATTTAATGAAATTATTTTTGGGTCTTCTTCCTTACTATAATATCCAGTTACCATGATTTTTCCATAGTCAAATTATAATTTGTAGGGTTTCAAAATCATCATACAACTCCACAATCCGTAACTGTGTTCTCACATAAATGCTTTTCACTAAATCGGCCATAACTCCTAAACCGTAAATCGCCTCACGATGTTATTTATATGTACAGAAACTAAAAAACAATATCTAGATTTTCATGTCTAGTGGTTCACACTTTACAGATTATTTTATGGCCGAATTCTCTGCACAAACCAGAACATGTGCAACAAGTCCACTACTTAACAACCACAACAAGATCTTGCCATTTCCACTACTTGTAACCAACATCAACACATATAATCTTCAAGATTCACTCATCTACTCATTATTTACATCATCCAGTGTAACATCCAAGAACCACATCTCATAATCTTTAAAACTTAACAAGATTTAAACATATAAACCTCAAGCATTTACAATCTCTTAAATCTTGAAACCATATAACAATAATCCTTAAAATCCAACCATAAAATCTTTAAGGGTGAAGAGTTATACCTTCTTGGATCCTTAGAACACCTAGTAGGAGTGTATTAACCTTGTTGAAGATTGATCTATCCCTAACAAGCCTTAGACTAACAAGAGAAATCAAGAAAATGAGTTAGTAAAATTCGAAGTTACAATTCAGCATCTCCTTCAAACATTTTTATAAAATTGAAAAACAATTAATTGAGTCTGAAATTTGATATGAAACTTACCTATGATATAGAGCAGCTACAGTTAAAATTTCATGATATTTGAGTGGGTATATCTTAATTTATGAATTTTTATTTCTTGGGGGTTCTTGGAAATTCGGAAACGGAGAAGGATGGAGAGAATGGTTTTCTTTTGCTTGGCTCTTGAAAGTGTGTTAGGTTATAAGTATACATATGTGGATATATGTATAAGAGCTGCACTTGGACAAAGAAATAATAGAAGTATGGCTTGTGATTGTGTGTTGAATGAGAGAAATATGGAGGTATGGTGCATGTACTCCTTGTCTCCCCCTTTACTATTCACAACATTATTCTAGTTTGATTGACTAACTACTAGTTACACTTCTAACTACTAGTTGGGTGTAGGATTGTGCATGGCCAACTTGCATGGCTTCCAATTACTTCCTCATTTAATTATCGTTCATGTTCTTGTCGTTTTATTCTAATAGTTTTCCCGTAGAACATTTCGTTTCGCAAGGATTTCGTTTATTGTCTATAATCCTTTAATCACTTCCATTCTTTTCTCTTGAACTTAATAACATCTTGATGAGATGTTTATTTAACGTAGTATTCCCGGTTCTACACCATTCTTTACAGATTCTAAAACACGTAGTATAGGTGGGAATCTTCGAATTTCGACGGCTTTTGCATTCACTTATTTCGCTCGTTAAACCAGAATACGTTCTCGGATTCTCAAGATTCCACTATTCATTTATGGTGAACTCAAAATTTTTGCATAATCACATCCAATTATATTCACTGAAGTTTTAAAATATTACAAAATTTAGGGTTCTTACATTCTGTGCTATTGAAGGTATCTCCATGGAAAGGAGTGATGAGGTTTGGAAAGAAAGGGAAGCTGAGTCCCAGATTCATAGGACCCTTTGAAATTTTGAGGAGAATAGGACCTCTAGCTTACGAGCTCGCCTTGCCTCCTAATCTGAAACAAGTGCACAACGTGTTCCACGTGTCCATGTTAAGGAAGTACCATGCAGATGCACGACATGTAATAGAATATGAGCAGGTAGATTTACAACCAGACCTGACCTACATCGAGCAGCCAGTAAGGATAATGGACCAAAAAGAACAAGTACTGAGAAACAAGACTGTGAAGCTGGTTAGAATCTTATGGAGAAATCAAAATATTGAGGAATCAACTTGGGAACTTGAAGACGCAATGAGGAATAGATATCCCCACTTATTTTCTAATTGATTCCGGGACGGAATCCTTATTAGAGGGGAATACTGTAATAACTCAAATTTTTGAGACCTTGTAAAACGTTAATGAATAGTAACCCTGACGGACGGGAAAAACTTTTGAGCCCACACTATGTAGTGCATGAGAAAATGAGTTTCGGAGTTGATATTATGAGTATACGTACCAAATGAGTGTATGTAAACGCTATTAGTTTTCGAAGAAAACGAACTTTGAAAAATGACCGTATTTACGACTCTTCGAGGATTACGGGAATCACAATATAATTACAAGATTTTTAACCCTACGGATTTATATTCAAGTATGATAATTCAAAATATAAGGAATAAATATGAAAGGAATTACGTCGCGAACCATTTACGAGTAAATATTACGAAAACGCTTAAGCGACCGAGCGAACGCTTAAACGAATAAATAAACGTAACACACTAACTAACCATGGTAAGAAAGTAACCATGGTTACTTTATCAAATAGTGAGCTAGACTTAGGATGATCAAGCAAGCTATCCAAATAGTGTGCTAAGGAAGCTAGCACATGTAGTTTAGCTTGTAAACTAGCAAGCTACTTGGATTTGTCCCCAAGATTTGCAACAAGAATAAAATCCTAGGATAAAAACTAGGAGAATATCAAATCAATATAAGATATCATCAATCCCATTTCCTAGAAACAACCAAGGAAGCAAGCATAAAAACCCACCTTCTCTCCCCACTTGTTCCATTCGGCTATTTCAAGAAAAGGGAGGAATTCAAAATCAAAATCTCAAAATCTAGCCATGGTAAAATCATCCCATTAATTTTCAAGATTCCTAACAACCAAACTAAGGTAATAAAATTCTTTCATCTCTTTTTATCAAGGTTTGATGGGTGAAATAAAATCAAGAAAGTTACTAGTGAATAGTATGAATAGTAACTCTTCTTTGGTTTCTTGATTTCAATGGTGGTTTTAGGTTCGAAAAATCATACCAAGCACTTCCAAGGCTCCACCATCCTCAAGAACACATATCAAGATTTCAAGAAAGATAAAAATCCTTGGCCTAACTTTATTTAAGATTCATCTTCAAGATCCATTTAGTATGTAGTTGTACACCTAGTTTTAGAAGTGGTATTGTTGAAATCTTGATGTTTAGTTAAGTAGATCTGAGGTTGAGTGTTGTTGCCTCAAGAACATGATGTTCTTGAGAGGAGTTTGTGTGTTGATGATGAGATGATGATTGTTGATGGTTGTGTTAAGAGTTAGGGCGTAAACGAAACCCCGATCGTAAACGTAATTCCGTTAAAACGAACAAATCATAACTTTAAGTTTCTGCAGAAAGTCCCTAAGATTTAAACTGTAGTTTCTTGAAAAATAACCCTTGATTATGATATAAAATGTTATAAGGATCGTTTAGGCGCTTGAATCGCTTGATTCCGATTTACGGATCAAAAGTTATGGCCGTTTTACTAAAAGTGATTTACGCGACAAAAACTGCTACGAATTACGAATTTCGAAAATATAAAGGATCAACTTAAAAGTGTTCATAAATCATGAAAATTTTACAAAGAGTAAAATATTAAGTTTCCTAACTTCCATTAAAATTTCAAGTGAAAATAATGATTTTTCAATTTTATAAAAATATTGGAGCCGAGACCGCGCGAGTAGAAACCGTAGAATCCATAAGCGGAGCCGACGGCAATAATAAAAATGAACCTAAGATACTTAGGGAAATGAAGCGACCATGATGCGAATAAGGACTTAAAGGAATAATAAGGGTAGTACAAGTTGAGAGGGTGCATAATAAGTAGCACATGAATGCGAGTCGCCGTAAATTAGAACGGGACCTAACGAATTGTGTTTATAATTAATAGATTTCCGAGAGGAACCTAGAGCATCCTCCACCTCGAGATAACCAGGAAAGTTTACGGACCCAACTCCATTTACTGTTGTGTTGTGAAAATATTGTTTTATTATCATTGCATAAGTACCATATTTTCCATGATACGTAGTTATTGAATTTTGCATGATATAGCAATGTTGTACGATAAGTATATATCGTGAAATGTTTAATTTCGCTATAAGCGTAACATATTATAATAAGACCGAGAGTCGGTCGGGATTTTAAGATAAAAACCCGGGAATCATTCCGGTGATATTATAGGACAATTACAAGTCCATTATAGTACGTTTTAAAGGGACTCAACGTCCACTTACGAAACCTTAAAATACCTCGAACTTTTATTAAAACGACTTCCCAACAATCATATCCCCTCAACTATATTTTATTGTTCGAATAAAAAATATTATATACCTATTCCTTTATTATGGGATAAGTATACTTCAACGATTATGTATTTCAAACCCGATTAAACATTAAAGATTATTAATTTCATAGACATAAACTAGTTGAGGAATATTATTTTAAATATTCTTTTACAAGAGTAAACTCATTCGAGGTTTAAGTATTTATCGATTATCATTTAATTAATTATCATTTATTAAAGGGTTTATTTATGATTTAAAAATCATAGAACCGGATTTAAATTACTTTCTGATTTCGAAAATCATTCGAATAATTTCAGATCGTCGGAGAATATTATCCCGACTTATTTAATATTTTGAATATAGTTTCAAGGAGAAACTTTTCCCCCTTATTTAATTATCTGTTGACAACGGTCAACTCACATCTTTAGTACTTCCTCCGAAAACTTTCAGAAGTACATATATATATATAAAGTAAAGTTATGCCTATCAACAAGCAAAACGCTTGGGGGAACTTCGATGTGGTTCGAGTTCTTGAGATATGATAAGATCTCCTAAAGGACAAGGGAGGGGTAGGATCCAAATACTTCGTGTATTGGACAGACTACTGGTACCGTAGGACACGGTACAATATGTACCTGTGGACCTGCGAAGTGTGTGTATACCCGAAATGAGGACACATAGCCCGTATGCAACGAGGGTGATAACCGGGATACGAAGGTGTCGTCCTTTTACTAGTAGAAAAGGTTACTTTTATCGCAATACGACTGATCATCGTATGCGGAGGCTCCAACAAATGTCCCAATTCTTCCAATTGGAATTGTGATGCAATACCGTAACCCAAGCCTAGGTGCTGGGCTTACTATTAAGGTATTCACAGGATAATAAAATCCCCTTAAGAATTGTTTTCATAAGAAGGTGGGTATCACCAAGGAAAACAATTTTCGAATAAAACATAATTATCATATATGATGCTTTACGTAAGTTATCATATAGTCATTTGCATACTGTACATTATTATGCTGGGCATTATAGCTCACACTTATTTTCTTAAATTGACACAACACAACAGTGAATCAAGATGCCTGCCATTAGAACCACAGCCAGGAAACGGGTAGGAAATGGCTAGCTGTTCCGTAGATTGTTTGGTGCTGTACCACACTTAATCACTTTTGGGTTGTAATAATTATCACTTGATGGTTGAATTACTCTAGTTATGAATGGTTCGTTTCCAATACATTAACCTGTAAGTGTGTGTGTGTGTGTGATAAGTGTGGGGTCGTGAAGCGTGAGTATTTATATATTGTTGTGGTTGTAGTAGTTTAGATGGCATGGCCTTCGAGATTCCTGACCCCGGATTTTGGGGCGCCACAATACACTTGGGTGTATTTTTTGCACAAGAAGAATGAAACTGCATCTACTCTAATCGATCATATCAGTCAGCTGGATAAGTTGGTCAAAAATTCTGTTAAAATTATAAGAAGTGATAATGGCACTGAGTTCAAGAATTCAATCATGGAAGAGTTCTGCAAAGAGCATGGAATCAAACATGAATTTTATGCATCTGGAACTCCACAGCAAAATGGAGTTGTAGAAAGAAAGAACAGGACTCTCATTGAAGTTGCACGAACTATGCTTGATGAAGTAAAGTTACCTACATATTTTTGGGCTGAAGCTGTGCAGACTGATTGTTTTACACAAAATGCAACACTCATAAACAAGCATGGAAAAACACCATATGAGATGGTTAAGAAAAAGAAGTCAAATCTGAAATACTTTCATGTATTTGGATGTAAGTGTTTTGTTCTTAAGACTCATCCTGAACAACTGTCAAAATTTGGTTTAAAAGCTGATGAAGGAATTTTTGTTGGATATTCACTTTCCATAAAAGCCTTCAGAGTCTACAATTTAAGAACAAGGGTTGTCATAGAATCTATCAATGTATCTTTTGATGATAAGAAGATTACTGGACTTGAAGATTTCAATGATCACGATCAGCTGAGATTTGAAAATGAAGACTTAAATTCTGATTCTGTAAATTCTGATGACTTAAACTCTGATCCTGTAAGTTCTGACGGGTTAAGTTCTGATGTCATTGAAACTGTGGTAACAACTCCAAAGGAAAATGCACCTGTTCAGGGGGAGCAAGCTGAAGATCCTATCACAACTCAAGACTCTCAAGAAGCATCGGAACCTGTCATTGGCTCTTCAAGTTCTGATTCATCAGGTTCTGATGAGCCAAATTCTGATAATTCTGGAAACTCTGATTCTTCAAATCCTGAAGGATCCAACTCAAGTTCTGAAGTCTCAGAGAGCAAAACTACAGGGGGAGCATAAAAAAATGCTGATGGAGATAGCATGGATCATGGGGGAGGATCCAGTTCTAGAAATTAACTTCCATCTGCAAGGAAATGGACCAAATCACATACACCTGACTTAATTATTGGAGATCCTGAAGTAGGTGTCAGAACTAGAACCGCAACATCAAATGAATGTCTCTATCATTGTTTTCTATCTCAGACTGAACCAAAGAAAGTGGAAGAAGCTCTTCAAGATGCTGATTGAGTGCAAGCAATGCCGGAAGAGTTAAATGAATTTGAAAGAAACAAAGTCTGGACCCCAGTGCCAAGACCAAAGAACAGATTAGTTGTTGGCATAAAGTGGATGTTCAGAAACAAAACTGACAGTGATGGCATAATTACAAGAAGCAAAGTAAGGCTAGTTGCTAAGGGTTACTCTCAACAGGAGGGTATTGATTATGATGAAACATTTGTACCAGTTGCTAGATTGGAAGCCATAAGAATCTTTTTGACTTATGCTGCTCACAAAAAGTTTAAAGTCTTTCAAATGGATGTAAAAAGTGCTTTTCTCAATGGAGAATTGGAAGAAGAGGTGTATGTTGAACAACCTCCAGGCTTTATAGATTCAAAATTTCCAAATCATGTCTACAGGCTTGACAAAGCACTTTATGGCCTTAAGCAAACTACAAGAGCATGGTATGAGACTTTAGCTCAATTCCTTCTAGAAAGTGGATTTCACAGAGGTACAATTGATAAAACACTGTTCTACCTCACCCATGGAGATGAATTACTTTTGGTACAAATATATGTTGATGATATCATATTTGGTTCTACAAATGTCATACTCTGTGAAAGGTATGCAAAGCTAATGCAGTCAAGATATCAAATGAGTATGATGGGAGAACTTAGTTATTTTCTGGGCCTTCAAGTCAAGGAAAATAAAGAAGGTACTTTTATCTGTCAATCCAAGTACACCATAAATTTACTCAAGAAATTTGGAATGCAAGATAGTTCAACAGCATCCACTCCCATGGCCACTGCAACCAAGTTAGATAAAGATACTGGTTCATCAGTAGATATTACTAACTACAGTGGTATGATTGGTTCTTTAATCTATTTAACTGCAAGTAGACCTGACATCATGTATGCTACCTGTCTTTGTGCAAGATTTCAGGCTGATCTAAGAGAACCTCACTTAATAGCTGTGAAAAAAAATTTCAAGTACCATAAGGGTACAGCTGATCTAGGATTGTGGTGTCCTAGAGAATCAGATTTTAAGCTAATAGGTTACTCAGATGCAGATTTTGCAGGACGCAAAATAGACATGAAAAACACAAGTGAAAGCTGCCAATTTCTTGGAGGCATATTAGTTTAGCAAGAAACAGAAATCAGTTTCCACATCAATTGTAGAAGCAGAATATATTACTGCAGGAAGCTGTTGTGCACAGATTCTTTGGATGAAGAATCGGTTACTGGATTATGGGTTATAATTTTCTAAAATCCCTATTTACTGTGATAATCAAAGTGCTATTGCTATGACAGGTAATCCAGTTCAACATTTAATGACAAAGCACATCAGTATTAGGTACCGTTTCATAAGGGAACATGTGATGGAAGGTACAGTGGAACTGCATTTTGTTCCAACAGATCAACAACTAGCAGATATCTTCACAAAACCACTATGTGAAGCTACCTTTACAAGACTGGTAAATGAACTTGGAATGGTTTCAGGTTCTTTATCTAAATCTGCTTAGTTTTTGTTCTCATGCATCAGACTTTATGATCAGTGTTTACAGATTGTTTTATTTTCATATAATCTGTGCTTTAATTAAAATACATTAAATGCTGATTATTATCTGATGTGAATCTTTATAGTCTGATATTGATTTGAATGTGCTGTGACTATTCAATCCAATGAGGATATATGTACTAGATGCTGACATAGTAGTCTTTAACATACTAGTGATCCCATATTTGAATTAGTTGTTTATGTGGAAACTCATTAACACAAGCAAATTCTGATTTTGAGCTTAGTCAAGTTTAATTTGTGTATCTTATTACTAAGTCACAAACTAGATTCTTGCTTCTTATCTATCAAATTCTGAAGTCAGTAAACCTTAAGGATGAACCACATGCTTGATAAGCCTCATTTATCAAAAGAAAAGCAAAGAAAAGAAAAATTAAAGTCAGGTACTCCTTTGAGATCTAGAGAAAATAATGTGAAAGGGAAGACCCAAGTGCATTGCTGGTATTAAGTAATATGTATTAGACAAGCAAATAAATTTTTCTTGGTGACTTTTCACATTCTCTGATTATTGGAGAAATACTCTGATAATAGCATAAATTCTGATAAGCAGTTGTGACTCACTTACACTGAGAAGCCACTGTAAAAAGGAATTTCAAAAGATGCATAAAATGAGCACAAACAGTTGAGGTGGACTCTAGCATAAATTTGTTCTATAGTAGACTTCATGATTGATGACAGATTTTAAACACTTTTCTTAGTTATGCCTTATTTCTAAGATGTACTGAAGTTTATCAGACTTTAATCTTTATATGATATTCTGCTAAATGCATACACTCTCACTCCATATGAATGATGAAAATTACTGTGGTGATTATAGTTGTTTTTGACAAATAGTTACGTGTCATTTGCATAAATTCTGAGGACAAGTTCTGATGAAAATTTTGATGATTAAACTCTGAAGAATCAAGTCAGTATTTGTATGAAGAATCACAGAAAAAGATATTCACTTTTTGAGTTGATAAGCCATATTCTGATGACTGATAAAATCTGATATTAATTAAAGTTCTGATATGAAATCCTAATGGAAACTTTGATGCTTACGTGGCATTATTCTTTACTTGACTTATCTGTGGTAAAAACTGAAATGGTCATAGTTCATCAGAATATAATTAGGTGAGATAAAAACAGTCATAATCATTTGGGTTAGTGGTAAATGTTTTTGTCTTGAAAAACTGCATGTGCATAGTAATCATTACTTATTTCTCGTGCCCATTAACTCATGCTTTCATTTTTTTTACTGACTGTTATTATTAAACTTCGGTCTAGGGAGACGAGGCATCATTAATTTTACACATAACTATTAATCAGTCCTCTAATCCCTTGATATTCCTTTGGTTATTTAACCAACATCTCATCTCAGACAAATCATCTTCTATTCTCACACAAAATCATTCTTTCTCTCTCTCTCTCTCTCTCTCTTTTAATTTTCACCATTTTCTTCCTTCATCAAAATGGTTCTTGTCAACATGTTCATGAACTATGAAACCTTCAACATAGAGTTTAGTTGTGGTGAATGGGAACAGGAATGGCACATCACTGCCATTCCTGCTGAGATATGGAACAAGATTCCACAAGAGGTTCAGACGAATCTCTTTTTCTTCCAGAGGGACTATCAACTCCATCTTAATCGCTTGGAAGAAGAATGGAGAGAGGCTCTTCTTCAGCAAGAACGAATCATCCGTCTTGCAGTGCTTTTTATCTGCAGCAGGAGGAACTAATCGATAGCTTTCCTTCTTAGACTAAGGCTGTTGATGTTCACTATCTTAGACTAGGATTATCTTGTAATCGTTTTCATGTAATCTATAAATTTAATATTTGTACTCTTTGGATATTTTAATGAAATTTCTTTTGATTGCAATATTTAGTCTTTATTTATCTCGTATTATGTGAATGTTATCATTGAAATTTATTAATCTTTACTTCATCCACTTAAACTGTATTTCTTGATGAATGTTTTGATTAAAATTGTGGTTACTAATAATTTATGCTGATTTGACAAACAAATGTTGAATTTGAATCAACATATCCTAAGTTACATTTGGACAGGAAGCACATGTTCATGCATCAAAACCTGTGACAGTTGAAGCTGAGAATGTTACTTCTCAGAAAAAAACTGCAGCTCAAAGTGCTGATACTTTGAAGAGGAAATCTATAAGTTCTGATGCTGCAACAACAACTCCTTCATTGGCAAGAAGATTGAAGAAAATGAGGGCAAAGAGGTATAATGCTAAATCTCCATCTGAATATACTGCAGAAGCTGAGGAAGGGGATCAAGAATCTCTGATCTCAAAAGAGCCAATAATAATTGAATCTCTGCCACCTCTAGCTACAGACAAAGACACTGTTCCTGATACAGTGTTTACATCTCCAGTCTCTCCTCTTCATGAAGATATTACAGTTGAAGATTCAGGCTTAAGTCCTGAAATTGATATCACTAGGCTGCACATACCAACTGTTCTTTATTTGGAAGCTTCTATAGAAGCTCAGCAATCTCCAGTTCAATCTCCAATCTTAAATGCTGAGTTACCAACTCCACTTGTTTCTCCAAAGCATGCTACAATTCCTATAGTAGATGAGGTTATTCCGGAATCTCCGGTTGCCTCACACACTGTTGTTCTGTCAGAACATAATGAATCTTCTTCAAGTTCTGAAGACAGTGTTTCTGTTGTGACTTTAGCTCCCATTCTGGGAAAGGAAGCACTGGTAAAGAAGTTTATTGAGCAGGATGCACCTATACCTTGGGAGGATACTCGAAGGGGAGTTGAGTGGAACAAGAAGTGGAATGATTCTGATTTCATTCCAAGCTCTAACATTTTGACAGAGCATGTGTCAAAAGCTGATGAGTTATTGTCAAATTCTGATTTCAAGACACAGCTCAAGATCACTACTCTCTCTACTAAGCATCTTCAAGGTATTCACTCTCAAACTCAAGACAAGGTTGATAAGCTTCTAGAAAAAGCTGATAAGATAGAAATGGAGACCAAGCTTGACAAAAAGAGGTTTATCAGACCTATTTCTGAGAAAGTAGAAGCAATTGAGAAAACTCAAGAGAAGCAACAGGCCCAAATTACTGAGGTTCTGGCAAATCAAGCTTCTCAACAGGATTAATTGAATGAAATTCAAACTTCAGTAGAACTCCTTCTCTCACTCCTACTATCAGATGATGCCAAAAAGGGGAGAAGATAGTTATGTCCAAATGCTCAGATGATCAAATACTGAAGAAGACAGATGATGAAACTGATGACCAAGGAAACCCTAGTCAGGGTAGAGGTCAAGTTCAAGGAAAAGAGCAGAACAACAAGGTTTCTTCAAGGAAACTAAGTACTGATGCAAGCAGATCTTCTGTTCATAAGAAGACAAGTTCTGAAGCTGCTCAAACTAAAAATTTGATAGCAAGTTCTGATGAGCAAAGTCTGACAAAGCCTGATGTTCTGATACAAGGTGGAAGTCAAGATTCTCAAAAGTTCATGCAAACTCTGAAGCTCAAGGGAAAGCAGACTACTGTCTACTACAAGGATCCCAAGATTCAGACACTTGATGAAGAAATTGCTAGAAGATTGTTTCTGAAACATAATCTAGGAATGGATTTAGATAATCTCAAGGAAGAAGAAGCTAGATTTAAAGCTGAAAAGACAAATCTAAAGTCAAAAGTTTCTGTTGCAAAGAAACCTCCAAGGCCTAAGGAGAAGGCATTGTGATCAAAGAGAAGACAATTTCTGAGGTAACAAAGCCCAAAATAAGATCACAATCTGAGATTGATCCTAAATGGAAAGGAAAGGAAAAGGTTGATGAACCTATAAAGTTTCAAAAGAGGAAAATACCTTCAGTTGTGATAGATCCTGTCTATCAAACTACAATTCATGATGATAATACTCTAACTGAAGAAGATGTTCAAACTCTGAAAAGAAAGAAGATTTCTGAAGAATCAAAGACAACCTCTGACAAAGCTCAAGTTGTTCAGAGTGAAGAACAACAAGCAAAAGCAAAAGTAGCAAGTTCTGATAAAGTCATCAAGTTAACCTCTGACAGTGCTCAAGTTGATTTAGACAAAATAGAAGTAGCTGATAAAAAGAAACTTCTGTGGAAAAATGTCAAACTATCAGATCCAGAGAAAAGCCAATTATTGTCTGATTTCATGTCTATTGGGTTAAATGCTAGAGAACCAAGAGACAGGGTTGGACTAGGTTTTGATGAAGCTAAAATCAAAATAGGACTTGAAGTTGCTACAAGAGATCCATTTTTACTAACTGACAAACCTCTTGAAGATGTTACTCAGAAACACCTTAACAAGGTTATCTCTGTTCAAGTGGTACTGGATGCTCATGATAAGCACAACATCAAATAAAATCTGATTCTATTTCTTGAAGATGGAAGAACATATCAGATGTCAGAATCATATGTACTGAATAAAACTCTGAAAGAACTTCAATTATTTCATTACCTTTTAGAGGTAAAGTCTAATATTACCTGAGATGGTCAAACTTAATATTGAAGACCATCAGAGATAAAGCAAGAATTTCTGGTTCAAGATTTACAGAATTCATTCCATGTATTATTGAAGATGATGGAAGTGAAATTCTTATGAAGAAGGATGCTGCCAAGCTTGAGGTAATACTGAAAGAGAAATGTATATGCTACAATGAAGACTCTTCTCATCCTAGGGTAATAAGACTGGACAATGGTTTAGAAAGAAACCATATCTCTGCTTTAAGGACTGTAATCTATCAGATTGGGAGTCAGAATGAAGAGATGAAGCAAGTCAAGACTACACGCTCTCAAGTCCTGAGGATTAAAGAAGAAAAGCTGATATCACACTTTGTTAAGAATCATTATGGATTCAGATTGACTTAGTGAGATTGGTAAAAGTTACAAGGACTGTAAGTTGTAGTTAGTTATACAATTAAATTCTTTATGCATTTGAACTTAAATGTTTTTGACATCATCAAATCTATTAACTTGTATATTTTGCATAATTTACAAGTTGGGGGAGATTGTTAGATATATTTGAGATGTCATGTCTAATATGTTTCATGTTTAGTTTTCAGATCTTAACAAACAGGAAATATCAGGACTTACTGGAATCAGTACTTACTGGAAGTCGGAACATAATATCAGGACTTAAGGTCATGTCAGAACTTAAGTACGGGAGGACTTACAGTTAAGGAAGGAAGCTGATTAATATTAGAAGATCGATACTAAAACAAAAGAAGATATGCATTGTAATATCCAGAATATGACATGTAATTATTTTGTTAATAAATAAATATTATGTGATTATTATGTGAATTTTGGTGAATTATCTGTGAAGTAGTATTTGTGTTTGGATATGTAAATATGATATAATTTGAGTATTTTAATTTTTATAAGTCCAAAATAAAGTATAGATAATTGTGATATTTTTCTATCAATTTTTTATGTTGATTTATGATTTTATAGAAAATTTATGAATTTAATAAATTCTTTTTCTGAGTATTTATAAACTATTTTGTTTAATCGGGAACCAGCCGGCCTCACCTGTTTTTACGTTTTCATAACCCGAAAACTCCTTCCTAACCTAATTACAATATTCCGATTATTTTCCATGTTTTGACTTTTTCGATCCGGCATACGGTTTGTCCTGTGCGGGTCCCGGCATAATATTTTCGATACAAGATTCGTTTCGGTAAATCAATAAAACTCGTATTTTTGATAAACGGGATCATTTTATTAAACTATTATAATTATCACCTCGTAATACGTGTAACAAGGCGCTGAGACCAAGACCGCAGTACAAATTGTACAGATTTGGATAATTATCCCGAAACCGGTACCGTTTTGGATATGTTTTTACAAATAAACGTAATATTTTATATCTGGTATGATCCAACGAGGTACTAATATTCCGTAAATATAAATAGCCAATACAGTATTGTATTTTGTGCAAATAAATATTATTATACAGTAAAAATAGATAATTATTCAGAGAAATGAGTCGTGTTCTTCGTGTTCTTAGAAATCAAACTAACATTTGGAGATGATTCTGGTGTCCAAATCGCAAGTATGAGTAACCGAATTGAAGGATTCGATCTATTCTATCTATATCCACCATCAAATCATCCCGAGGATGGGTAAATTTTATTTCGAAATTTTAGGGTTCTTTTTTGGATTTAGGGGTTTTTAATTTGCTGATTGTTTACTTGTTTTGATGTTGTGTATGTCTTTATCTGTCAAATTTGGAATCGATTTGAGTATAAACTTGTACTGTTTGTGTTCGATTCGTACTAATTCGAGTTTAATAGTTTAATTATTTTTATTTTTGATTTTTGGGTTAGTTATGAAGTGGTTATTGATTATGTTTAGTAGAATAGATTGTACGTTTAAACAACTTCGTTTTGGTACCGAATCCGTCGAGTTTGGTTGTGTATTGCTGGAGTTCGAATTTTGGCCGATAATTGCTTTGATATCGCCGATTTTAATGGCTTTTGTGGCCGGAATTCGAGTTCTGCAGCTTGTTTATCATTGTTGTTGTTCCTGGAGACTAGGGGAATTGATCTTAAATCGATGTTTCTTAGGAATCAGGCTGGACAGAGAGGTTTGGAAGCTGCATAAGCCTCGCCGGACTTTCCCAGTGGTCGGAACTGCTCGACGATTTCTGGGTTTTCCGGAAATCTGGCAGGTCGTTCTTGGTGACCCGGATTTTCTGGCAACCCGGAACCCGAACTGTTTTATTTTGCTTCCAACCTATTTTTGATTCCCCAAAACCCTAACCCCCAATTCAAAAGCTGTTTCTCTAATTATTTTCAGAAATAAATCAAAAATTCTGATTTTTATTCCTAAATTTCTATTTTAAATTCCAAAATTCGTTTTAATTATTTGTAAACTTAAAAACAAATCTTAATTATTTAATAAATTAATTTTAATTAGTAATTAATTATTTTAGTTGGTCAATTAATTTAAATATTAATTGATTAATTTATTTAATTAGTTATTAATTAATTTTAATTGATTATTTAATTAGATTTAAACATTTCTTTTGATTTAAAAATTTTGAAAAATATTTTCGACCTTTAAAATATTATTTTAAATTGTTTTCAAGGCTCCGTAAATATTATAAAATGATTTTAAAGTCAGATTCAGGTATTCAAACCCTGATTAATTGTTTATAAATGATTCTTTGGCCCGTTTTAATTCCGAAAAATGTTCAAAAATCCGTATTAAATACTAGAAAAATTATTTTAACCCCGAACCTTCTTTAAAAAATTATTTATATCGAATACCTAGCGTGCTATGTGCTATGTGCTATCTGATTAATGTGTTATGTGGCTATATGTTTATTGTTTAACTATTTTAGTCATAATTTTTAATCCGTAAATCGGATTTGGGTGAAACGAAGGGTAGATAAAACCTTATGACGTCTATATGACAACTAGAATAATATGAGATAAATATTGATAGATACTTGTGGTGCCTAGCAGAGTAAGAAAGACGTAGAAAAAGGGAAGCGGGTGATTAGAAAATGGAATCGGTGCGTAGAAAATAAAGCAAGTGATCAGTGAATGGAAGCGAGACATAGGAAAAGTAGATGAATGGTTGTTGAATAGAGTCTTTAGACAAGTACAAGTGAAGTTGGAATCATTTGTGATAAGGCAAGTACTTATAAACTTTTTCGAGATATAATGCAAATAACTCTAAATTCACTTGTGACATATTGTTAAGTATTCAAAATATTTATGTTTTATGTTGTAAGTACTTTGAATCATTCAGCCTTGAACTTGAGCATATCATTTGAGCTTTGAGCCGTAAGCCTTACTCCTTGTGAATCATTCCTTGTTGATTTACTAGATACTAAACCACACAAATACGATACTACTCCACAAATATATACCCATTATATACCAAACACTGGAACAAAATTGTTTGAACATACAGAAACTTTTATACTCAACCATACCTTGTGTCATCAAAGAACTAAACCTTGTAAAATCATTGTTCATATAATACCTGATTCTCCTTCAGGCCGAAGGTCATTTCTTATACATACCTTGATACACCCTTGTGATACTCATGAATTGCATCATGCCTTTATACAAGTGTTTCATCACTGTTGATTATGATCTTATTTTATTGAGTTATATTGTTTATCATATTGAACTGCTTTAGAATTAGATAGTTTTCTTTATGTGGACCAGATTCGTGGTCGAATTAGGCCAGTGTGTTCCTTGGATCCAGTTCATAGAGCAGAGTTGTATGCCTTGCTCGGGGTTAGTGCGTGACTGATCAGCAGCCTAACCTTGGTTTTAAAATTTAAAATGAATATCCAATTCTAATGATTGTTTAACAAGAAACTTGATTCCTCTGAATCATCTCGTTTGATCATTGTTTAACCTCAGTTATTGATTTTGTGACTTGTTGAGCTAGTTAGCTCACTCTTGCGAATCGTTTTATGTATTCTACTGTTAAGAAGGATACAGTTGATAGTGAGGTTTCCCAGTTCAATGTACGAGCTATGATTCTAGATTGAGTTGGATCGATCTAGCGGGAGCTTATTACGGTAGTGAGATAGTAAGATTGTAAGAATAATTTCATTATCAGTGGTAAGTTAAATTAGTTGGGATTTGGTATGTTGTAATAAAAGTTAAGGTTGTGGCTTGTTTTCATACTTTAACCTGTTGCGATCCGTGGTTATGTAAAGCAGGGTCATTGCAAATAATATTTCATATACAGGTTTATATATGGTGTATGTATTGTGGACCCAAAACTTCTGACCCGGGTTTGGAAGGCGCCACAGGTTGGTATCAGAGCTACATGTTATAAGTCATTGAAACAGGCCTAGATTGTCGGGATTGGGTAGAGGGTAAGGATTAGAAATAGGATATAGAAAGATAAGACGTCGTGAGGTTGAGTGCGACTGTATAGTAGGTCTCCGGCACGGTTCATGTTGCGATTCGGGATTCTTAGCTTACGACGTGATTTCCAGATAACGGTAATGGCAGATCTTGTTTTTCCTTTATCATCTGATCATTCGGAGCCTTCCGTTCGAGGATCGTCATCTTCTCCCAGATTTGATTCACACCTTGTTCTTCCATCAGTATTAATGGTATTACCTTCTGTTATAACAGCTACACCCTTTCAAGTTATTCTACGCTATTTTACCACCTCTTGATATGAGACTACCTATTTAAGAACCTCTGTTTGCTTAATCCTGTTCTACTCTACATTTAACTATGAATGTATCTTTTTAGTTTACTCTACACCATGTTATATACCCTCAGTTTAAAACCTGTCTTATGGAGTAACAATATTTACGAGGATGGATTCGATAGCTACAGTAAATGGTAAGTATATGAGATATTAATAAAGGTGAGAAGGAGTTTAGAAAGAAAATTCATGTATCTCGGAGGATAGCTGCTACTAGATTTAATGGAGCCACTAGTAAATAGACCACCTGTGATTAGCTTGTTGGATGGACTAGATGAATTTTGAAAGAGTTAGAGAGAAAAGTATAGATCTGGAATTTTCATAGAATTAGATGATGGTGCTATGATAAATGTGATATGTAAGGTAGTGATGTGATGTGATATAAGCAAACTTTGTTCTATGAAATAGACTTGTTGGATGTTGAATAGACCTGTTCCACTTAAGGATTGCAAAGATGATGATGGGAGTACTACCAGTATGGAAGCTTTGAAATGAAGCTATGAATAAGATAATATGCAACGACAACGGGAGTTTTCATCGATTAAGGAAGGTAAATAGATCCAATGAAGGAGAGAAGATAAATGGAAGTGAATGGACCTTTGTGTGATCGTTTCCTTGACTTGGTATCTTGTTATAGGGAGGACAATAACCAACTCATATAGTAAGGACAACCAGATGTGTGATTTTCAAAATTTTTAAACCAGTTTTCGGAAAAGATTTTCCCTTACAAAATTTCTAAAAGCTTTTTTGAATAAAATAAGTTTTAAACATTGGTTGTTAAGTTACTACTTGAGTTTATTGTTTGTTAAAAGACCTAGATTACCTGGAAGGATGCTTATTTCAGACTTAGTATTAATAATTCAGAGAACAAAGTAACCCGCGATTATGAAGGAGTTGATTATCCCTAACAGTAAGGTGCAAATATTGTTTGATAAGATTAACAACAGAATCAGTGTACGGAGTAACTATTCATCCAATTACTAGGACTATCAGTGTTCAAAGAATTCATTGATTTAACAGAAGCCTAAGCATGACCGAAGAAGATTGGGAAGATTTTCAGACTTTCTAAAAGAAGAATATTATTAACAAAAGGATCGTTATGTTGAATGATTCATGGTTATTCTAAAGTAAAAAGAGGAAACTCGAAGTTATCTGTAAGAGCGCAATTATGATCGAATTGTTAAAGTATTATACTTGTAGATGCGATGTTAAAGATGCAAGATTTAACAACTAAGAATCTACCATAGTGCTTAATTTGCGAAAGCATTTCAGCGTACTTTCTAAAGAAGTTATATGACATAATTGGGATATGATCGAACAAGCTCAAAAGATGAATACAAGTAAAATGTGGATGGTGACCAATGGTAGCATTCTTGTCTTCAATACTACAGCATATATTCCTCATTCATATTCAAATCCTTACTTCTTCTTTCTTTTCAACTCTAAGTTTATTAAATTGTGAATCCTTCTAGTTGTTTCGTTGTACTATTGTTCCTTGTAAAAGTTTTTCAAACAAAAATCAACGTATCCTGAATCAAGCGGACGAAGTTCCATCTACCTCTCACATATGGAAAGAAAACAAGGGCATATGACGAGAATTGCAAATCATTAGCCCAAGTCAGGGATGCACTAAGAGCCAAGGGAATCTACCCCAATAAGGAATACGTCTCTAAGAACGAGAGTTTATGATTTGTCTGTGAAATATGTTATTCAGAATACGGATGTGGTGACGTGAATGATTAATGTGGATACCTTATGCTTTAAAGTATTGAAAGATTAGGGAGCAACTTGATTGTTTATCTCTCAAGGTTTTATTGATAAGATGAACTACCCTGTTGAATCGATAAGATTATGACTAAAGGGCTAGCAAATCAAGAACGTGTAATTGTTAAATACGTGTGTACCCATAATGGAATTGAGATTTTTGGCAATAAGTTATGATGATTTGACATCATTTAGGATACGAGAATTTGACATTATTATAAGAAATTGACTAACTATTTAAGCGTGATGCCTAGATAGACCGTCGTGATGGAAAGATAGTTCTGAAGACGCCAAATGAGAATATAATGAGGTTTAGAGGACGAAGGAAGGTAAAGAATTTGTTAATGATAATTTAAGCTAAGAGGTTACGGTGACCGAGATGTAAGCACTATGGTGATTATGAATAGAATTCAGGAGCAAACATAATTTGAAGATTTTACAGTTTTAAGATATGTTTCCAGACGACTTACCAATATTTCCTTCAGATAGAGAAATTGAGATCATGATTGACTTAGCACCTGAAATAAAGCCAGTGTCCAAAGCCCCGCACAGAATGGCGCCAGATAAAATAAAGGAGTTAGCAAAGCAAATGCAGGAGATGATTAGAAGAGAAAGCAATTGGACCCTAATGTACCCCATAAGCTGCACCGTTATTAATTGTTATTAATTGGACCTAATGCAGTTTTTTTATAAAAACAGAGAATATACATCGGTTTTTAATCCGGAACCGATGTTAAAGTTGGTCCCAGACATCAGTTCACAACTAATGTCATATGGGGGTACCTTTCTCTACACCTTCATAGACATCAATCAGGAAACCTTTTAATATCGGTTTCTGGCCGATGTCTATTGAAGGTTTTCTAGTAGTAGATTCTGATAATAATGAAGATAAGGAAGTAGGAAATTATGCATTTATGGCCTTGGAGCAAGGATAATCATCCTTGTCAAAAGCACATGTACCAACTCTTACCACCATTGATTTAAATATGAGTCAATATAAGGAAACTATTGAAAAGATGAACACAGAAATGCTTCACATTCATACAAGTATGGTTGCTGCTAATGAAGAGGTTAGCAGATTAACAAAGATAAATGAAAAGCTTGAAAATTGTTATTCCCAAACAATATAACAAGAATTACAGAAGGGGGGTGAATGTAATTCTGGCTCCTTTTTTAGATTATTTTTTTTAACTTAATATATATAACAGTGTTTGATTTGTAGTAATGCAGAATGGAAGAATAATAGAAATCAAAACACTAAGTAATAAAATACAAAGCTTTAAAATTTTTTGGTGGATTTGAATGTATCCACAAGATATATATATATATATATATATATCAAATTAAGAACTCTGTGATGCTTTGAATAGCACACAGCTGCTTACAAGTGAACAAACAAAGTTATAGAGAAATTCTTAGCAAATACAGCCTTATCTATTTCTCTTAAAAAAATAAGCTTTCTTAGTTACTTCATTCTACTTGCTACTCTTGGTTTATATATAGCTAAGTTACATGATAATAAGATAAGACAATAAAACAAAATGAATCTAGTCTAATATCATGCTGCTACATTACTCTATCCAGCATCTTTGAATAACTTCACATTTGCATGAAAATGGTAATGCTTCTTTGTTCTCAAAATCCTTCTTAACAGGCTGCCACATTCCTTTTTCAAACACCTGACACATGTGACTGTGTTGTCACTATCAACATCTATTTTAAATATAATCATCCGTCGGGACTATGTTGGTCATCCGTCGGGAACCTTGGTGATCATCCGTCGGGAGCCTTTGTAGATTATCCGTTGGGAGTCTTTCTGTCACTTGACTCTATTTTACTTGTACAGGATTACAAGACATCTTATATTTACAATTAGCCAACCTATTATGTACATCAATCTAGCAGTCATCATGACTATAGAATCCTACAACATCTACTCAACTAAAACATGTTGTTTGCAGAAATGTGCTACAATACTTATTGTTACATAAGCTACACTCTCGATGGATGTTCAGTTTTCATCTGTCGGGACCGTAAAGTTAATCCGTCGGGACTATATTGGAACATCCGTCGAGAGCTACAAGTTCACTAAGTTAAATCTACTAAGGTATTTTATTTAACTTATCATCAAGTTCACAACATATTCCTAACAATCTCCCCCAATTTATGTCTACTGGAATTGTAGCCATAAATTAAGAGAAATTTGATGATAACAAAATACCTTAAATGTACAGATTGAAATGTAGTAGATAAAACTGATAAGTGCTACAATTTATTAAAATTTGGACAAAGTAAAGTGTACAAAGAGTTCTCACAATCATTATCAAGGTGATCCTTTAACCTGAGCAGATGATTTCTATTTCCTTGATTGTCTGGATTTCTTCCCAAGCTTCCTGTTGTTTTCTTCTATTTGATTTTGGAGTTGTCTATGAAATTCAAGTTCTTCAGCATTAGATAGATCCATCTTTTCTTGCATTTCTAATAGAGTCTCATTGCTAGAGATACTCAATTGGTCATCCACTCTGAAGAATCTTCTTACACCTTTATCATCCATGAATTCCATCAGCCAATAAGGCCTCAAATGCACTCTATTTCCTGTAAAGGAAATTGATAGAGTCTTTGGGAGTGCATCCTTGGCTTTATTACTCCTTAGATCTTCTATCTTATTTAGGACCAATTTTCTTGCAGTTACATTGAATCCAAAATTTTTCTTGAATGATGAGAAGATCTTTATCAGTACAGAGCATCTTTCTTGAAGAATCATGTGAAGAGGCCATGTGATTTATTTCCCTCCCTTGTACTTGAATACCGGTCTTTCAGGAAGATTTCTGTGAGCATCAATTGCTCTCACTTCTTCAAGTTCATCCATGTAGAGATTAATCTCTGAAAATTCCTTGATGTCACAGATATATAGAAGATCTCCCTTATTGACAGTTGGTTGAGCTTTAGTTAGGGCTTTGGTTCTGAGAGTTACAGGCTTGACCTTCTTGGTTGCTCTTATCTTTGTCTTCTTTGCTTCGTTGAAAATTGGTAAGTTAAGTTCAGGAATTGGTAAACTTTCCTAGTCTTTTGGCTCATCCTTGGGAATTATAGGCTCACCATGTAAATTATTTGTAGGATCCACCTTAGATTCCTCATGTACCACTGAGGGCTTGGATATTTGAGTTCAAGTTGCAGGCTGTTTGGGAATGTAGTCTTCCATTTCCTCATCACTGAAGTTTAGTTTTCTTTTGGAATAGAGCTTATATCTGAACTTTCTATTCTGTTGAGGTTCATTGAGCATTTTCTGATCTTCAGCTTCAGTTAACACATGTGGTTTCTTAGAAATTTCAGTTGCAGTTTTCACAACTTGAAGTTTGGCCAAGATAACAGCTTGCTTCTTCTTTTGTTTGAGCTTTTTAGCATCTAAAGCAGCCTGCTTCTTTTCTTGCTTGATTCTTTCTTTTTCTTCCTTCTTGGTTTCTGCAAATTGAGGGTGTCCAGCCACCACACAGATTTCTTTACCATTTCTATAGATCTTGGCAATTCTTCTTTTTAGCACTGAATCAATAATATCTTTGAAGAATGCAATGGACCTTGCCAACAGCTTCTTTTCATCTAGCCTTGGAGTCTCAAACATAAGATCCACAGGATTTTTGTCTGATGACTTTTGATAGTTCTTCTTAGGTTTCAAAACTAGATTGGCATTTGGAGATTTATGCATAAAGGTTAGCCCTTTTCTAAGCTACCTAGACTCATTTCATTCACAGAGATTTGCTTGACTTGAGAGTAGTGATGAAAACCCTTTGTCTGATTTCTCAATTGGCCCTAATTTCTTTGTAATTTCTTCATCTATTTTCCTCCATTTGTCATCCAATTCCTTCTCAACAGATGCAACATCAAGCTTCTTGAAATTTGACTGTGAATCCAGCTTAGCAGCTGCTATTTGGATCAGATTAATGTTGTCCAATACTGGTGGCTTTGGTAAAGTAATTTCTGGAATAATTACTTGACTGATTTGAATGTGAAGCACATCCTCCCCCTTACTGATTGGCTCTCCTTGACTAACTGGGACAAGTGAGTCTTTCTCCCCCTTTTTGTTAGCATCAAGTTGAGTGGAGGTTGAAGTTTGTGCAACCACCAGCTTTTGAAGCAACTGAGTTTGCTGGGCTTGACGTAAGTGAATTGCAGTGAGAGAGGCTTCCATTGCTTTTAGTCTTGTATCCAAAGAATCCACTTTGGTTGCAAGATTAGAGTCCTTCCTCAATTGTCTATTGATGTCAAGCATGGTTGTATTTGGAAATTTAGCATCCTATCTTTCAGAGACATCCTTCTTGACTTTGTCAATCTCTGTTTTAATTGAAGTGACATCAAGATTGTGTTGAAGAGATTGAATTTGGTGTAGTTGGAGAGTTGAGATGTGCTTGAAGTAGCTTCTTGGTGTTGGCATTGGTTGTAGCTTGAAGAGTTGTCTAAGTCTGTTGAATGATGTGAAAAAGGGTAGTCTTGAAATGTTGCTCATCACATTCTTTAGAGAACACCCAAGATGGAATGTTTGATCTAGAGCTAGGTCCTGCTTCTCCCCCTATGTCCATAAAATCTTCTTTATCGCCATCTTCATCTCCAAAGAAATGTTCAGAACCACCAGTTCCATAATCAACATCATCACTAGCTGTGGGAGGCATGGCTGAGATGACATCTTTTTCCCTTTGCATTGAAGCAGTTGTATGCACCAAGTTTAGCATTCTTTCTGTAGCCACATTGTCCTGTTTAGCTAGAACTTGACATACTGACATAGGGTGAGTAAATGCCTCAACTTCAAAAGAAATAGAGTCTAAAACAGCTTGATATTCATGCTAAATTAGCTGTTTCTTGTCAACCTCATTGACATCCATTAACTCACTTACAATGGGTTCTTCCCATTCAGCTGTTCCTGCTTTTCTCTCATTTTCTCTCTTTTCTTGGATCAAGGGCTCCCCTTAGCTCACCACCCTCACACCCTCACCTTCAACTACACTATGGCATAAATGATCTATTTGCACGTTTTTTCCTGGTGTTGCCTTAGAAAACGTTGCAATAGGTATGAAATATGGCCCTATCACAACACTCAGATTTTGGTGTTGCGATAGGCATAATAACATGTTGCAATAGCTCAATAAATCTTTGGTGTTAACATAGATGTCTTCTCTATTAGACCAATAGACCGTGTTGCAAAAAGTGGTTGAATATTTTTTTTTAATTTGAATTCAAAATTAAATTTATCTTTAAAAGCAGTATATTTGAATAAAATAGTTTATAGAGTTTCTTGGAAAGTGAAAGTCCAAAATATAAATAAATTATTCTTATATTTATAGAAATTGAAATATTTTATTATATTTTAAAGTTAAATGAATATATTTTTATAATTAATTTAATAAAATAAAAAAATTACTTGATATCACTAAAATATTTCATAAAAAATAACACCCTATATTACTCTTACTTTTTCATAAATTAATTAATTTAATAAATTAATGATAACATTCATAATGTGTATGATTTAAACAACATTATAAAATTTATAAAATGAAGGGGAAAATAATTTTGTCCCATAAATTAGGGAGACTCCTATTTGTTTTATTGATAGATTAAAGTCCAGCCCGATACACTGCAAGACCCATTAGATAAGGGTCGTTTGGTTGGAGGCATTCTGATATCAGTTATGGATTTCGTTCATTCCAACCCCATACCTAATGTCTGGTTCATAATTTTTTTCCTCCAAACCCATTCCTCGTACCCCCAAGGTATGAGTTTTTGATACCAAAATGGAGATGTGGGTATGAGGAAGGGGCATGAGGAATCAATTTTATTTATAGTATTTCAACTTTATTTAAGCAATTAACTGTAAATAATTGATACAAAAATAATTTAATGAACTAAAATTTATTAAAATAATATTTAAATTAATTAAAATTAATAACTTAAAAAATATTTTAAATCTAAAATAAGCTCGGTTCCTTTTCCAACCGCGTACTACTCGATCCAAACGAAAATAATCCCACAACTCACACTAACCCTAAAACGACCCCTTAACATCTCTCGTTTTTATCATTCCCCGTCACATTACACAAAGCCGATCCCCGCTGTATCTCTATCTCATTTCCTCACTCAAACGAGCCACCCAAATCACCACCGCCCCATATGGAGTTTATTCCTCCAGCAACAGACTCCTACTTGAGAGAATCCATCGATTTCATCTTCCTGGCTGACCTAGCTAGAAATATCAATCTTCCTGTTTCTATCGACTTCATTCGATCTAATTCTTACGGTTCTTCTACTCTTTCCAATGGCGCTCCTATATTTTCACTTGATTTGAAGCTCGACATTCAAGGGAAGCATGTAATTGTGGTATAACAACTCCCTCCTTTTTTTAATTTTGCACACCAATTGTTTGTGTTTATACTTGAGATAAATTAGATATATTTTGTCGGTTTTTGGGCGTGTTTGGTAATTTTTACTTGTGCACATTTTCATTTAGTGCGTATATGATCTATGTTTATGTACAGGTTGAGGATATTGTGGATACTGGAAACATGTTGTGTTGCCTCATTGCACATTTAAAAATAAGGGGGCGTCTTCGGTATATGTGTGTACTCTTCTTGATAAGCCGTCTAGATAGAAGGTTAACTTTGAGCTCATGGGGAATGGGAAGTACTATTGTGGCTTTGAGGTAATCTGGTCTTGAAGTTGATTGCACTTGTCATTCCTATGTCGTATCTGGAGACCAAAATGTCCAGTTGTTTTACATGTCCGATTTAGGAACTATATTCAAAAGTCCATTGCATCATTGGTTGTCAGTTATCTTTTTGAGTATCTTCATCCCTTGTTTAATGGTGTTGTTTTGGTTTCCAATGGTTTGTCTACTCAGAATTATGCTAACAACTTAGCAGATAGAGACAACCTGTCAAAAGATGCTACAAAACCATAACTATTGTCATCTGGGAAGCAGCTGGTGAAAACAAGCAACCACATCATGGAAGCACTATTGTCATCTGGGAAGTCTGCTTCTTGATTCTTCTCTGCCTTTTGCTTTTGATGAGAAAACAACGACCACATATTGGAGATCTTCAGTATTAGCCATTCGGGTGTCAACCCATTGTTGTAACCAGTATCTCCATCTTCCATCAACTTTGTTAAGTTCTAGTTCAGCTGACCTCTGCAATTTTGAAGGTATCTTGTAATTTAAATTTTGTTCATGTTCTCCAATAGTTATCTATGTATTCATTCTTCTCTGTATCGTATTTATGACTACTATTACTACTGTAAAACTTCTCTGTAAACTTTATAAATTTAATCCTGCTGTTCATGTTTGATTTTGGGCATTCCCTCTTAAAATATATAGTTAGCTTATAAGTTTTCAATATTTGTTATCTTATTATTATATAGTTTTCTATTAGGGAAAAACCAATTTAAACAATAAGTACGAGAACAGGGAGGTATCAAAACTTCTGAATAATATGAATGCTGATAATACTTCATATACCTAAATATGTATGTACAACAAAAAACTAAAGAGAATCTGAATCACATCCCGTGGAGCCTTGATGGTGTGAGCTGATGCAGGAGTTTTGATGGAGCATGGATTTCAGTGTTTTTTTAGACTTTGTTTTGTGGGAGTTTTGTTTTGAACATGTTTCTTTTTAATATGCTGTGTGCATTTGAATTGTTATGGCGTGTGTTATGCTAATTGTAATCTGTTTTTTCGGTTTCTAAAATTTTATTAATCTATTAATTGTGTTAAACAACTATACCAAACCAACAACTGACCAATTATCCTAGGTTTTGCTTATAATAGAATAGTGTAAATAGTATAGATTGGTTAGTCTTGAGAGTTACAACTTACAAGGTTCATTATTTGCATATCAGGGTGTTAGTTTCAGTACAACTTGGACCCAGGTTGAAGTCATTATTTTTCATTTTTCTGATAAGTTCATTGTGCCTGTATATTCTAATTAATAACAATATTATCTCAGTTTCTTATTCTTTTGCTGGCTTGTATGATTTTAATTTTGATTAGTTACTTTTGTATTTGTTGTCTAGCCAAAGTCTAGAAGCTTATTATTTCTCTTTATGTTGCAGTAAGCAAGAAGCCATGATGCAAGCATTGCACAGAGATGGTGAAAGTTCTTTGTCCCTGATGGGCCCCAGACCTATGGAATTATCTACTGCACAACATGCTAGTTCTCACACCTCCGGGTCAAATGGAAAGCATCGAACATCAAGCTTGGAGTCACCAATACGCTCCGCATCTGGGATATACGCCCGTACGCTCCTCAAAATCGTTGTGTGAAGGTCTTGGATGGTCATCAGCATAACTTTGAACAGAACTTATTGAAATGTGGCTGGTCGCCTGATGGGAGCAAGGTCACTGCTGGCAATGCTGACCGGATGGTGTATATATGGGACACGACTACTCGACGTATTCTGTATAAGCTCCCTGGCCATACTGGAACTGTGAACGGATGTGGCTTCCATCCTAATGAACCTATTATTGGATCCTGCAGTAGTGATAAGCAAATATTTCTTGGAGAGATTTACAGAGAAGAATGAATTATTGTTCTCCAATATTTCTCTCTATTATTGGATCCTAAGTTGTTTGTCGGAACATGTACTTTATTACAACTTGTTAGTCTTAATGACAGTAGAATGCAATTTTTATAGAATTTGGTTCAACTCTTTGCAACTCTTTGCAATGATTCATTAGTTTTATATTAATTAATTTAAATTGAGTTTTATATTTTGGCAATAAATATTTGTCTAATTAATATTATATTTGTGAAAATTTAAAGAAAAACAAATAAAAAATTTTTAAATATGAATATTTTAAAAACTACTGATGTGGGGCCCACATGTGGGGTCTTTTCTGTCAGTTAGTAAACCTATTGCAACACCAAGTCTGTGTTGCTATATTCTGAAAACCCTGGAAACCCTGTTGCAATTGATATGTATAGCAACATATTTTGCTGTGTTGCTATAGATCGACACTGGTGTAAGGTTAGATACCTATATTGATGGCCTTAGACCCAACAACGAAAAAGTGTTGCAATAGACCTATTTTTGCCTATAGCAACATTTTTAGGGGGTCTATAACAACACATTTTTGGTGTTGCTTAAAGTCATCTATGACGTAGTGCTACTAAGGTGGAACTCCTCTCACTCTCTTTTGCCAAGCTGGAAGAAATAGCCTGCATGATTTCTCTCGTTGCCTCTCCTTTTGCCTGAGAGCAACTCAGCCTCTCACTTAATTCACTCCCTTCCCTCAGTTCTAAGAGTGATTGTACAACCACTAACTCATCTACACTTGTAACAATTGTTGAAATTTCAGTGTGTGTAGTGAGTACCGACGAATGAGGAACATCTTTCGAGGTAGTAGTTAGGATAGCCGACGGATGACTGCTGTTAGGCACATCCGTCGGGATACAATCACTAACCGAGGGATGAACAATATCCACCACAATAGAAGAAATGATAGAGTTTGGAGTGGAAACTATTGTAGACTCTGTGCAGATTAATGATAATTTGGGCACAGATGTCTCAACAGTTCCTGAAAGAATTGGCAAGTGAGCCAACAAATCATCTAAAAGATGATGCTCACTTGCACTAGATTTTAGCTTCTCCAACAGAGTTAAAGAAGGAGAATTAAGGATTAATGTGTTGATTATATCCACATCCGGAGAATTTATGGGAGAGTTTGATGTTTATGGTGCTTCTATGATTAAAGATTTTGGCTGTGACTCCACATTTATTGGAGCCACATCAAACTGAATTTGAGATGGTGCAGTGATTGAGTCTGTAGCTACAGTTTGCACTGTGTGTGTTTCCTGTGCATCCCTAATGGTTTTAGATCTCTTCTTTCTGGCATAAGTTTGGGGTGAGGTTGTGTCCCTTACCCTCTTGGCATGTGCTCCTAGTTGGGAGCTTGTTTCAATAGTAACATCCTTTTGGGAGGATGAAACTAGAGTTGTGCTGATTTCCTTATTAATCACCACCGTTTGTTGTGAAACTGTGGTGTGGCTAGGCTTGGGTACACTCACATCTTCATCCTTATCCTTGGGGTTTCTTTGATGTTCACCCTGTCCCCCACCTACCTTACCACCCTTCACACTCCCCTCTTTAGTTTTGATAGATTTTGCAACTGGTTTCTTATGAGAGAAACCAAAGGAAGTTTTATTTGTTTTGGATTTGGAAATTTTATTTTGATGGCTTGGGTAGGCATCTGTTGGGTCATTGACACAGATGCCATAGCCACACTCAAAGTCAAAGAAATTTGGGAGGTGGGAATAGTAGAGACTGTGGTGCTTACCTCACTTACCTGAGGGTCGTCCATGATTGAAAAATAGAAAAGGGGCACGTCTTTGTGATGATTTGCTCTGTTAAGATCTGCAATCACTCTCCTTTCTTGAACCCAACAATCAAGTTTGTTGGTTGGGTTCTCAATAACAATATCCTCAATATGATGGTTAACAAGAATCATAAAGAATCTAGCATAATAGACATTTTTAGCTCTCTTTTTAATTTCCCCTAACTTGTAACCTAACCCAAACATGATCATATCACTGAAATTATAGTACTTATCAGTAACTAGCATATAAAGTATGTTAAGCATGGCAGTGTTGACAAAATCAAAATTACTTACATTACCAGAAAACACCTTGGTAACTACATCACACAAATAACTCCACTCTTTCCTAAGACCAGCCTTCTAATCTCACTTAACTTAGTGATAGGAAGAGCATAGCCAATAGAATTAAGCATGGTAACTAAATTAGCATCTGTGTGTGGTTCAGTAGTGGTGTTCTCAGGATTCTTAAAGCATGCTTGAATTGTGTCACTGTTAATGCAGAATTGCTTACATTTAAGAGTAGAAGTTATGGTTTTGTCAGTAGACCAATACACAGCAGTAGTCCATATCTCTTCCACAACTTCACAGTAGATTGTGGGTGATTCCAGCATGGCATAATTGAATTTGCATTCCTTCACAAAGTCTATCATTTTGTGAAAATCTTCAGATGCCGAAATTTCTTTGTTCACAAGAGCTAGTAAATTGTTCTTCTCATAGATGAATCCTGACTGGGACATGATTTTGACTACTGGTGCCATTGTTAAGGTGAGGCAATTTGCAGTGGGAAAGAGGATTTTGCTTTGAGGAAGAAGATAGTAGTTAGTTGCAATAGAGAATGATAAAAGTTAAAATAAACTTGAAGTAAGGCTTTTATGTATTCTCGTATTAAGATGGAATAAAAATTAAAGTTAAAAATTAAAGACCTAATCAAAATTGCCCAAAATTGCCGTTTAAAAGTAAAATAAACTGTCAAAATTCTGTCAATTATCCGTCGTGATATACTTACAAACTATAAGTATATCCGATGGATAATATTCAGTACTTTTAACGGCTAAGATGTAGACAATTCGACGAATGAGAATAAAGCAATTATCCATCGGGTATAAAATAATCCAGAAAAGAGACTGATTTCTACCAAGCTATTCTATTTTGACGGGCGATCAAATTCGATGAACATCCGTCGAGATGAAAATTTTGACTTAGCCAAAATTTTATCTTCAAACTGAAAAATCAATTAATTTTCTGGCTGCATTACAACTTGCAAAAATATCAGAAATAATTTAAGAATAATTAAGCATACCTAACTTACTTACCAACCTAATAAAGGTGGATTCATCAAGTGGCTTGGAAAAGATGTCTGCAAGCTGCTTTTCACTTGGAACAAAATGAAGTTCCACAGTACCATTCATCACATATTCCCTAATGTAGTGGTACTTGTTGTCTATGTGCTTTATTCTTGAATGCTGTACTGGATTTTCAGTGATGACAATTGCACTTGTGTTATCACAAAAAATAGGAATTATGTCCACTTGTAAACCATAGTCCAACAGTTGGTTTTTCATCCATAAAATCTGTGCACATCAACTACTAGCAGCAATATATTCAGCTTCAGCTGTAGAGGTGGAAACTGAATTTTGCTTTTTACTGAACTAGGATACAAGCTTATTTTCTAGAAATTGACAGGTTCTTGTTGTACTTTTTCTATCTATTTTACAACATGCATAATCTGCATCTGAATAACCAGTTAGATCAAAACCAGAATCTCTAGGGTACCAAATGCCAAATTTTAGTGTTCCCTTGAGATATCTGAAAATTCTCTTAATATCTACTAAGTGAGATTCTCTAGGATCAGCCTGAAATCTAGCACAAAGATAAGTTGCAAACATTATATCTAGCCTACTAGCTGTTAAGTACAGAAGTGAGGCAACCATGCCTCTATAGCGTGAAATATGCACAGACTTTTCAGTAGTGTTTAATTCAACTTTAGTTGCAGTGGCCATAGGAGTTTTTGCAGATGTGCAATCCATTAGATCAAACTTCTTTAAGAGATCATAAATATATTTGGTTTGACTAATGAATATTCCATCACTAACATGCTTAACTTGTAAACCAAGAAAGTAAGTTAGTTCTCCCATCATGCTCATTTTATACTTACTTTGCATCAATTTGGCAAACTTTTTGCAAAGTTTTTCATCTGTAGAGCCAAATATAATATCATCTACATAATTTTGAATAAGTATACTAGAGCCATTAACATTTCTAAAGAATAAAGTTTTGTCAACAGTACATCTTGTGAAGTAATTTTCTAAAAGAAACTTTAACAAAGTATCATACCAGGCTCTAGGTGCTTGCTTCAATCCATAAAGTGCTTTCAAAAGATAGTAGACATATTCTGGAAAATTTGGATCTTCAAAACCAGGAGGCTAACTGACATAGACTTCCTCCTCCAAATCTTCATTCATAAAGGAACTTTTGACATCCATTTGATAGACTTTGAAATTGGCATGGGCTGCATAGGCTAAGAAAATTCTGATGGCTTCAAGTCTTGCAACAGGAGCAAAAGTTTCATCAAAATCTATTCCTTCTTATTGACAGTAGCCTTTAGCAACCAATCTAGCTTTGTTCCTCACAACTATGCCATTTTCATCCATCTTGTTTCTGAATACCCATTTGGTGTCAATTGGATTCTTTCCTTTAGGCTTGGGTACCAGCTTCTATACCTTGTTCCATTTAAATTGGTTTAGCTCTTCATGCATAGCTAAAACCCAATCAGGATCCAACAGAGCTTCTTCTACCTTCTTTATTTCTTCCTTAGAAAGAAAGCTGCTATACAAAAATTCTTCTTGAGTTGCTTTCCTTGTTTGTACTCTAGAAGATGTATCACCAATAATGAACTCAAAAGGGTGATCTCTAGTCCATTTTCTCTGTTGTGGTAGATTAGCTCTAGATGAAGAGGCCTCATTGTTGTCTTGATGTGTGACTGAGTTTTGATTAAGAGAAGCTCCCCCTGAGTTTATGGTTCTTTGAGTTAAAGATGAGGTTCTTTCTGTAAGTGATCTGTTTTGACTCTCAGCTTTTCTCATTATTCCGACGGATGATGCACTTCGTATCTCGATGGATGAAGCTAATTGTCAACCGACGGATGAAGCAGATTGTCTACCGATGGATGAAGCATTATGTAACTCGACGGATGTTGAATTATGTACTTCATTAGTTGTAGATTTTTTTGCATTATCCTTAGCCACTATTTTTTGATCACTTTCATCATCACTTCCATCACTAACCATCTCAACATTATCAAATTTGAGGTTTTCATGGAAATCTTATAGTCCTTCAATATTTTATCATCAAACACAACATGTATAGATTCCATAACAATGTTGGTTCTTAGATTGTAGACTCTATATGCTTTTCCCACAACATATCCAACAAAAATTCCTTCATCTACTTTGGGATCAAACTTTCCATGTTGATCAGTTTGATTCCATAAGATATAACATTTGCAGCCAAAGACATGTATGAAATTTAGAGTTGGCTTCCTATTCTTGAACAATTGGTAGGGTGTCATGCACTTTTCTTGATTGATCAAAGAAATATTCTGAGTGTAGCATGCAGTATTCACAGCTTCAGCCCAAAAGTATGTTGGTAACTTTGATTCTTATAGCATTGTCCTTGCAGCTTCAATGAGAGATCTATTTTTCCTTTCCATTACTCCATTCTGTTGTGGAGTTCTTGCTGTAGAAAACTCATGGATGATCCCATTCTCTTCACAAAATGATTTTATCACAGAATTTTGAACTCAGTTCCATTGTCACTCATGATTCTTCTTATTATGAAGTCAGGATGATTGTTGACTTGCCTTATGTGAATGATGATGATTCACTAGCTTCATGTTTGGATTTTAGAAAATATGTCCAAGAAAACTTTGAGAAATCATCTACAATAACTAGGCAATATCTTTTCCTAGAGATGGACAACACATAGACTGGTCCAAACAAATCCATATGCAACAGTTGTAAAGGTTCTTCAATTATTGAGTCAAGCTTCTTTCTGAATAATGCTTTAATCTATTTTCCTTTCTGGAAGGTATCACACAATCCATCCTTAGTAAACTCCACTTGAGGAATACATCTAACTAATTCTTTCTTGACTAACTCATTCATGGTCTTGAAGTTTAGATGGGATAACTTCTTGTGCCATAGCCAATTATCATCTTGACTTGCTTTACTGAGAAGACAAGTTACTGATTCTGCATTTGATGAGTTGAAATCAGCTAGGTACACATTTTCTTTTCTCACTCCAGTGAAACAACTTTGTTGGTCTTCTTATTGGTCACAACACAGGCTTCATAATTGAAAGTGACTGAGTTGCCCTTATCACAAAGCTGGATGATGCTCAACAAATTATGCTTGAGTCCATCCACTAAGGCAACCTCTTCAATGATGACATTATCCTTTGAAATCAAGCCATATCCCACAGTATAACCCTTGCTGTCATCTCCAAAAGTGATACTTGGGCCAACTCTTTCTATTAGGAATATGTTGTGAAGTTGATGTTAAGTTAAACAAATCACCTTAGTAGATTTAACTTAGTGAAATTTGTAGCTCTCGACGGATGATCTAATATAGTCCTGACGGATGGACTTTATAGTCCCGATGGATGACAATTTAACATCCATCGAGAGTGTAGCTTATGTAACAAATAAGTACTGTAGCACATTTCTGCAAACAAAATGTTTTAATCTAGTAGATTGTGTAGGGTTTTCTAAGTCATGTTGACTACTAGATTGATATGCAGAATAGGTTGACCAATTGTAAATATGAGATGTCTTATAATTCTGTATAAGTAAAATAGAGTCAAGTGGCAAATAGACTCCCGACGGATGATCTAAAAGACTCCCGACGGATGATCTAAAAGACTCTCGCCGGATGATCAACAAAGCTCCCTACGGATAATCATCAAGACTCCTAACGGATGACAAACTTAGTCCTGATGGATGATCAAATTCAAAATAGCTGTTGACAATGACAACACAGTCACATGCGTTGGGTGTTTGTAAAAGGAATGTGGCAGCCTATTAAGCAGGATTTTGAGAACAAAGAAGCATTACCATTTCCATATAATTGTGAAGATATTCAAAGATGCTGGAATAGAGTAGTGAAACAGCATGGAGTTAGACTAGATATGTTTTATTTTATTATCTTGTCTTATTGTCATGTAAACTTGGTGATATATAAACCAAGTGTAACAAGGAGAACAATTAACCAATAAAATACATTTTCTCAGAGAAACATATCAAGCTGTATTCGGTAAGTATTTCTCTGAAGTTTGTTTGTTCAACTTGTAAAGCAGCTGTGAGCTATTCAAAGCTTCACATAGTTCTCATTCTGATATATATATCTCTGGTGGATACATTCAAATCCACCAGAATGTTTTAAAACTTGTGTTTTATTACTTAGTGTTTTGATTTCAATTATGTTTCTATTCCGCACTACAGCAAATCAAACACTGTTATATGTATTAAGTTAGAACTGTTTTAAAATCTCGAAAAGAAGCCAAAATTACATTCGAACCCCCCTTCTGTAATTCATGTTGTATTGTTAGGGAATAACAATTGGTATCAGAGCAAGCTCTTGAAGAACAAAGAGTATAAAGATCACAACAAACAACAACATGAACAAAAAGGATGTTGGAGTTAAAATTCCATTTCTGGACAAAGATAATTATCACCACTGGAAGGTGAAGATGCACCTACATCTTCTTTCCCAAGATGAGGCCTATGTGGACTGCATTGAGAGAGGTCCTCACGTACCAATGAGAGCTGCAACTGGCAATTAGCCATCTGTTCCAAAGCATAGGCATAAATGGTCAGACCCTGATATTGAGCAAGTCAGGAAGGATAAGAAGGCCATGAACATATTGTTCAATGGAGTGAATGGTGATATGTTTGATAACATCATTAACTGTAAAACAACCAAAGAGGTTTGGGACACAATACTGATTATCTGTGATGGTACTGAGCAAGTAAGGGAGAACAAGATGCAGCTCCTGATTCAGCAATATGTGCATTTCCACTTTGAAGACAGTGAGTCACTCACTGATATATTTAGTAGATTTCAAAACTACAAAATGCTCTGAAACTGCATGGAAGAGTCTATCAAACAAAAGAATCTAATCTAAAGTTCCTGAGATCTCTCCCAAAAGAGTGGAAGCCAATGACAGTCTCATTGAGAAATTCACAGGATTACAAAGAGTTCACCTTGGAGAGATTGTATGGCATCCTGATAACCTATGAGGTTGAAATAGAGCAAGATGAAAGGATGGAGAAAGGAAGGAAGAAAGGAGGGTCCATAGCTCTGGTTGTTGAGTTAGAGAAGGAGAAAGAGATGAAGGTAGAAGCTGTTGAGTCTACTTCAAAGGTCTGTGAAAGCAAGGGTAAAGGGCTGGTAACTGAAAATGAAGATCAGTTGAGCTAAGATGACATGGATGATATTGATGAACATCTAGCAATCTTATCCAGGAGGTTTTCCAAGCTCAAATTTAAGAAGAGTTTTGGAGCAGCCAAGCCAAACAGAAACATGGTTGATAAGTCAAAATTCAAGTGTTTCAAATGTGGCTTGGCAGGTCATTTTGCCAGTGAATGTAGAAAGTCTGATTCCAACAAAAGGAAGTTTGAGCCTGTTGATTATAAACAGAAATACTTTGAGTTACTCAAACAAAAGGAAATGGCTTTCATCATACAGGAGAATGACTGTGATACAGATGGATTGGATGAAGATGAAGAAACAAGCTATGTTAATCTAGCCCTAATGGCCAAATCTGATGAAACTAAAACAAGCTCTTCAAGCAATCAGGTAATCACCACTAACCTAGCATATTTATCTAAAGCTGAGTGTAATGATGCAATAAATGACATATCCATGGAATTATATCACCTGCGTGTTACACTTAAGTCCCTCACTAAGAAAAATGCTAAAATTAAAGAAAACAATTTGTTTTTAAGTGAGAGGAATAATGTGCTAGAGTCTCAGTTTATTGAATTTGAGAACTTGAGAATTGAGTGTAAGATTGCTAAGGATGAATTAACTGAGTCCTTACAGAAAGAAGAGATTTTAAAGAAGCAGCTTGAACGAGAACAAGAAGTGATTAAGGCATGGAAATCATCTAGAGATGTTCATGCTCAAATCACTAAAGTTCAAGGTATTGAGTCCTTTTGTGATGCTTCCTGGAAGAAGAGTAAAGAGAAGCTTGAGTCTAATTTGGTTGAAGGATTGTTGACAGATGTGGACTCGACGGATGTTGAAAATCATCCGTCGGATAATCAAAAGGATTATTCGTCGAGAGACAAGGAGCCACATCTGTCTATTGTGAGTAAACCAGTTAGCAAAGCTAAGCTTGCTAAGTTGAATGAGAAATATGGATCAATTTCTAACAACTTTATTCTAGGAGAATCAAGTCGAGTCAGAAAATAAAAGAAAGTTAATGTTGGCCATCTGTCTATCAAGCAATTAAATGACAGATTCGAAAAGATTGAGGTTAAAATTGAAGCTAAAAAGAAAAAAAATAGAAATAGAAAAGTAGGAATTAACAAACATAACAACTATACACCTGATAAATATGCACCAAGGAAAATCTGTGTTAAGTGCGGTAGTGTTAATTATTTGTCTGTTAATTGCAAACTTGCTATGCCTACTCCCATGTCTGCACCCTCTTCTTTTCCCAACATGACTACCATGCCTATGAATGTTATGTCTACTCAGAATATGAATGCACAATTTGCTAATATGTCATTTACACCTAATCCTTATTATGCTACATTTAGTATGCCTCAAATTCCATTTAGCATGCCTTACTGGAATAACATGTTTATAAATAGCATGCCTTTTCATGTAAACCAAAATGTGCATGATAATTCTGTATTAATGACTGGTCTCAAAGGTTCAACTCAAATGACTAAGGATGAATATGAAATTCCAAAGTCAAATGAGATCAAACCCAAGAAACCAAAGAAGAAAGCTAACAAGGTGGGACCCAAGGAAACTTGGGTACCAAAATCAACTTGATTTGATTTTGATATGTGCAGGGAAACAGAAAGAATCTTTGGTATCTGGATAGTGATTCCTCAAGGCACATGACTGGAGATTCTATCCTGCTCACTGAGTTCAAGGAAAGAGCTGGCCCAAGTATTACTTTTGGAGATGACAACAAGGGTTATACTGTGGAATATGACTTGATTTCAAAAGAAAATATCATCATTGAAGAGGTTGCTATAGTGGATGGTCTCAAGCATAATTTTTTGAGTATCAGCCAACTTTGTGATAAGGGCAACTCAGTTACTTTCAATTTAAAAGCCTGTGTTGTGACAAACATAAAGAGCAACAAAGTGGTTCTCACTAGAGTGAGAAAAGAAAATGTGTACCTAGCTGACTTCAACTCATCAAATGCTGAATCTGTCACTTGTCTTCTCAGTAAAGCAAGTCAAGATGAAAGTTGGCTATGGCACAAGAAGCTGTCCCATCTAAAATTCAAGACCATGAATGAGCTTGTCAAGAAAGAACTGGTTAGAGATATTCCTCAAGTGGAGTTTACTAAGGATGGATTGTGTAATGCCTGCCAGAAAGGAAAGCAGATTAAAGCATCATTCGGAAAGAATCTTGATTCAACAATTGAAGAACCTTTATAACTGTTGCACAAAGATTTATTTGGACCAGTCAATGTGTTGTCCATCTCAAGAAAAAAGATATTGCCTAGTAATTGATTTCCCAAAGTTCTCTTGGACATATTTTCTAAAGTCCAAAGATGAAGCTAGTGAAATCATCATCAATCACATAAGGCAAGTCAATAATCATCCTGACTTTAAAGTAAGAAGAATCAGGAGTGACAATGGAACTGAGTTCAAGAATTCTGTGATGAGATCATTTTGTGAAGAGAATGGGATTATGCATGAATTTTCTGCAGCAAGAACTCCACAACAAAATGGAGTAGTGGAAAGGAAGAACATATCTATTATTGAAGCTGCAAGGACAATGCTTGAAGAATCAAAGTTACCAACATATTTTTGGGCTGAAGCTGTGAATACTGCCTGCTACACTCAGAATATCTCTTTGATTAATCAAGCAAAGTGCATTACACCATACCAATTGTTTAATAATAGGAAGCCAACTCTAAATTTTCTTTATGTCTTTGGCTGCAAATGTTATATATTAAGAAATCAAACTGATCAAGATGGAAAGTTTGATGCTACAACAGATGAAGGAATTTTTGTTGGATATGTTGTTGGAAAAGCATATAGAGTCTACAATCTAAGAACCAACATTGTTATGGAATCTATACATGTTGTGTTTGATGATAAAAAGATTGAAGGACTGCAAGATGGAGATTTCTATGAAAGCCTCAAGTTTGATAATGTGGAGATGGTTAGTGATGGCAGTGATGATGAAAGTGATCAAAAAATAGTGGCTAAGGATAATATAAAAAAATCTACAACTAATGAAGCACATAAATCAACATTTATTAAGTTACAAAATGCTTCATCCTTCAGTAGACAATCTGCCTCATCCATCGGGTGACAATCAGCTTCATCCGTTGAAATATAGAGTGCATCATCTGTAGAGAAGCTGAACGTCAGAATAGATAATCTACATAAAATACCCTTTTCTTAAATCAAAGCTTCACAAACTCAGGGGGAGTTTCTCATAATCAAAACTCAGTCACACATCATGACAACAATGAGGCCTCTTCATCTAGAGCTAATCTACCTCAACAAAGAAAATGGACTAGAGATCACCCTTTTGAGCTCATCATTAGTGATGCATCTTCTAGAGTTTAAACAAGGAAAGCAACTCAAGAAGAATGTCTATATAGCAGCTTTCTTTCTAAGGAAGAACCAAAGAAGGTTGAAGAAGCTTTGTTGGATCCTGATTCAGTTTTAGCTATGTAGGAGGAGCTAAACCAATTTGAAAGGAACAAGGTATGGAAGCTGGTACCCAAACCTAAAGGAAAGAATCCAACTGAAACCAAGTGGGTATTCAGAAACAAGATTGATGAAAATGGCATAGTGGCCAGGAACAAAGTTAGATTGGTTGCTAAGGGCTACTGTCAACAAGAAGGAATAGATTTTGATGAAACTTTTGCTCCTGTTGCAAGACTTGAAGCCATCAAAATTTTCTTATCCTACGCAGCCCATGCCAATTTCAAAGTCTTTCAAATGGATGTCAAAAGTGCCTTTCTGAATGGAGATTTGGAGGAGGAAGTCTATGTCAGCCAGCCTCCTGATTTTGAAGATCCAAATTTTCCAAAATATGTCTACTATCTTTTGAAAGCACTTTATGGATTGAAGCAAACACCTAGAGCCTGGTATGACACTTTATCAAAGTTTCTTTTGGAAAATCACTTCACAAGAGGTATTGTTGATAAAACTTTATTCTTTAGAAATGTTAATGGCTCTAGTATACTTGTTCAAATTTATGTAGATGATATTATATTTGGCTCTACAGATGAAAAATATTGCAAAAAGTTTGTCAAACTGATGCAAAGTAAGTATGAAATGAGCATGATGGGAGAACTAACTTACTATCTTGGTTTACAAGTTAAGCAAGTTAGTGATGAAATATTAATTAGTCAAACCAAATATATTTTTAATCTTTTAAAGAACTTTGAACTAATGGATTGCACATCTGCAAAAAATCCCATGGCCACTTCAACTAAACTTGAGTTAAACTCTACTGAAAAGTCTGTAGATATTTCAATTTATAGGGGAATGGTTGGTTCAATTCTGTACTTAAAAGCTAGTAGGCCAGATATAATGTTTGCTACCTGTCTTTGTGCTAGATTTCAGGCTGATCCTAGAGAATCTCATTTACTAGCTATTAAGAGAATTTTCAGATATCTCAAGGGAACACCAAAACTTGGCATTTGGTATCCTAGAGATTCTGGTTTTGATCTAACTGGTTATTCAGATGCAGATTATGCAGGTTATAAAATTGATAGAAAAAGTACAACACGAACCCTGCAGGTTATAAAATTGATAGAAAAAGTACAACATGAACATGTCAATTTCTAGGGAACAAGCTTGTGTCCTGGTTCAGTAAAAAGCAAAATTCAGTTTCTACTTCTACAGCTGAAGCTGAATATATTGCTGCTGGTAGTTGCTGTGCACATATTTTATGGATGAAAAACCAATTGTTGGACTATGGTCTACAAGTGGATAGAATTCTTATTTTCTGTGATAACACAAGTGCTATTACCATCACTGAAAATTCATGTGACGACCGCTAAATATTAGAGCTATTTTTATAAATGCGATATATATATATATTTCACGAAGGCACCCGAAGAGCACCCCTCGAGTGGTATTAGGCAACTTTAGTGGTGTATGTTGTGTTTGGGACTTAGAAGTGAAGGGTCTGAGTGTTGCATAACATCTTTAGGTTTAAGTTAAGGTCAGAATAGATAGAGTGAAGCATTAGTAATAGTTTTTATGTGTTATTTGCTTACGTTCTTAGAGATTTAGGTGATAATAGCTAAGTATCATATGTCATGCCATTACGTGATTATGTGACTATGTGGATTACTTGAATTGTATGCGATTAAGTTATGTGTAATCATAAGTTTGTGTAATCGTAGTTATAATAGGGGTAAAGGATAGTCTAGAAGCTTATAGGCATATAAGTCGATAAAGGGTGAATAGGAATGAGGTTAATATAATGTGTAGGTCCCGAAGCGAACGGAAAGACTCGTGCTACCAAGATCAAATAATCTTAGAACTTTGAAAGGCAAGTTACTTACCTCTTTATTCTTATAACTATTACACATAATACATTTCCCATGAATGCTTAGTTATAACAACCCCATGTCCATAATTATTTCAAATACTTCCGTTAATCACTCTTAACTTGACTTTACCTTCAAATGTTCTTCCCTTGAATCTAATTCAATTAAGTTGATACCCAATCTTTCCCCGGCATCCATGTTATAAATCAATAAAAATAAAATAAATGTTTTCTTATCTTAGTGGATTGGACCCAGACGCAAGTCCTTTTCACGTTATTGATAGGCTCACATATAGCCTAGGGATCCTATTATATTTGAGAACCCAGCGAGGTTCGGGATTACTTCGCGGTTGATCACCGGCTATAATCCGTAGCGTCCTAAAATGATTTTGATTATTTGATGTTTATAACTTGATTGCCCGATGCCATGATACCATATGCCATGTTTCGATTATTATGATTCTACCATGCCTTTATACTATAACATTGTAATAACCCCAAAATTTTCAACTTTTTGTAACCCTTGTGAATAGTGTTTTAGTTGAATGAGAAAACTTTTCATGCCACGCTATGTAGGGGTTCTGTTATTGATCTTATGGGATATTATTAGTACTCTATGTGGTATATAAGTGTATGTAAAGATCGTCAGAATCCAATTCCGAACACTTGGATTTTTCCCGGAAATCCACTAGATACGGAGAGAATTGAGTATAAGGTAACAGGATAAAAAAAAGGGATTTAAATTAAAGGATTATGATACAGGATCATAAAAGGAATACAATATATTGAGAAAGGTTAAGGGAACCTAAGTAATAAGATCCCGGGTATGATCCCTCAAACGATAAACGAGAACGAAAGTTAAGCGAACCGTATAACAGATCAGCGGTCATTAGGCAAACGATTAGGAAGTTAATTAAGGGGATTAGTGGGGATGATGTCATCCAACCAATAGAAAGAGGACAAGGAGGGGAGGATGACATCATGAGGATGACACAAGCATGACATGGGAAGGAAGGAGGTGTGGTTGAATGAGAACCACACAAATTCAAGGGCAACAAGGTAATTGACTAAATCAAACACAAAAACAAAGCAACCAAGCCAAGTAAATTCATTCTTCATCAAAAATCAAAAAGAACCAAGGCTTGTTCTTGAAGAAGCTCTCGGCTTTTTACTATTCAAAAGAGCAAGAAATTCAAAATCAAAGATCCAAGCTTCCTAAATTGGTGAGTTAATTCCCTAATCATCTTCATGCTTAGTTAGGGCTATATCATGAGTTTAAGCCATCAATTCCTTCTCCATCTTCTTCATTTAATCAAAGAAGAAGACTATGAATAGTGTTTTCAAGTTTTTAACTTGAAGTTTTTCTTGTTTTCCTTGAAGATCCAAGCATTTCTAAGACTTCTCAAAGCTTCTTAAGGCTTCCTAGCTCCTCCCACCACTTCAAGGAAGGTATACCATCTCCAAACCCTAGATTCCTATGTATTATAAGATGATTTTGATTAGTAGGATGATATTGTAGCTTGTTGTTGTGATTAGAGTTTGGGAATTGAAATGGTAGTGAAATGGAATGGTAAATGTTGTGGTTTTGATTAAAAGAACTTAAGTATGGTTAAAGTTAAGCTTAGGCATAAGTATGAATGTTAAAATTGAATTGGTTGGGGTTGTTATGATGTGATAAGGATGGATGTTGGTTGTATGTTGGATTTGAGGTTGAATTGGGAGGGTTTTGAATGGTTTAAAATATTGGAAATCGCGTAAACATAGCCGTCGTAACTTCCGATTCTCTTTAGACTGTTTTTGTGCATAAAATTAGGACCCGAGAACCCCCTGCTAGATTATGACCACTTCCATGTTTAGATAGCTCATGTTACGAGCTTCTTTTTGATATGTAGTTCGTTCGATTCCGATGTACGGTTTAGGAGAAACGACCGTTTCAAGTAACGGCGTTTCGCGAACGAAACTTTTTCCCTCGCCTTACTTTGAAACATAGGTTAAAGACCAAAAAGGGTTAATTAATGTATGAAACATTTATGGTAAGTGTGTTAGGCAGTTGGTAAGACACTCGCGAAGGAATCGCCTTAAAACTCGTAAAAGTTAAATTATTAAAAATGGTGGAGCCGAGGGTACCCGGGTGACTTAAGAAATCAGTAAGCGCAAAACAAGCGTTAGAGTCTAAGTTAGTTAAAGTATAGATTTACAAGTGACTTTGGTTTAATTCCAACTTACTTGTTGTTTATAGGTTACCAGACTCGTCCCGAGCCTTTTATCACCCCAAGTCGTTCAGGCAAGTTTTCTACCCGTTATAACTGTTGTGGTGATGAATATATGTATTTGCATTATCTTGCGATATATGCATGTGGGTTAATTAGCAAATGTTGTTATAAATTGAAGCATGCTGCTATGGTATATATATATGCATGCCTGTTTCGCATTCTTTCCATATATATATCTGTTGATTCAGTTGATAATACCTATGCTAGAGGATAGCGGTAATTTGCATATACCCTTAGTACAGGGACCCAAAGGTGAAAATATTTTCTAAAACCGGGAGTCGAGGATCCCGAGTAGATTTTGTATATATGGATATAAATATATATATATATATATATTTATACTTATATATATATATTGGTCATAGTTTTCAAAACTATTAATCGAATAAGGTTTATTCGATAACTTTAACTTTATTTTATTAATGAATATTATTTTGAATATTCATTCGAGGACTTATGACTCCTTTTATTTTATATTAAATGAATATTATTTTGAATATTCATTCGAGGACTTATGACTCCTTTTATTTTATTATCTGAATATTATTTGAATATTCATTCGAGGGCTTATGACTCAGTTTATATTGTTTAATGAATATTTTTGAATATTCATTTGAGGATCTATGACTCCGATTATTTGCTGAGATTTGTTCTTTATTTTATTAAAGAATAAGGTGTAAATAATCAAACTTATTTTCGATTATTCAAATAAAGATAGTACTTTCATATAAGTATATCTTTGGTTATTTAATACTCGTTTCAAGTATAAGTTTTAATATTTTTACTTCAATTATTTTTATAAAGATTATTCTTTATGGGAATATTATTTAAATAATAATATTCAGTCATTTTCTAAATTTTCTGGGGACTGATTTACTTCATTAAATCAGCTTTACTCCAAACACTCTATAAAGTGTTTTCGAGTCTTCAAAATGATTTTTAAAAGATAGAGCGGATCCCAAAACTTATTTTTATATTTAAGATCTTCCTTTTAAGGGGATTTAAATACTCGCTCAAAACCTGAGGGATCCGGCTCTGTGGTGTGTTTTATATTCGCAACAAGGTTGTTGTTTTGTTAAATGAATTGATTACTTACCCAACACTCGGGAAGTAAAATTCTTGGAACAAGTTAATCCATTAACAGGCATCGCCTGGGAAATATCGGTGAGTTTTCCTTTCCAACTAGATACGACTTCTTGGTGGAGCCGTATCAACAAGTTCTACTTGGGGAAAGGGGGAACGAGCTTTACGTTTCAGAGTCATGGATTTCATCTGAACTAGGAGTGGCGTAAGTGGTCGAGTGGCGCCGGCCCAGCCTTATTATATTGGCCCAAATGGCCTGGAAGTTCCGCTAAGGCGGTCCATTCCTTAGGAGTTCAGTGTTCGGTTGACAAGTAAATCCGACAGGTTCTCCTCTACATGTAGAAAATGGTGGGGTTGTACTACTACGACTGATCATCGTAAGTGGTCTTCCTGGCGCGGCAAACTCCCGTAATGAGTTCATCATCCATTTGGATAATTCTGCAACACTACCCGTAGCATTTCGATCGAAAGGCTACTAATGGGTGGTTGCCGAAGCATTGACAGGGTCAAACATTTATATTGGTGTATCCATTGAATGAAGTATCTCGTAACTTCATTTCTTTTCAAATTATTTCAAAGATCAAATATTTTCAAGTTTTATTTGTGGTCTCATCTATGGGATGACCTCGTGAATTTTATTATACTTTGAACAGTGGTAGTTCAAGTAGCCTCTTAAAAATGGTATAAGTATAGTGAAGTAATTGGTAACTTCATCTTCTTTTAAAACTTATATCCAGTAAGTAATTACCTTACTCATGATAAAGAATTTTAGTAAGTATCCATTTAGATACTTGTATTATTGTTATCACTATATATTATCTTGAGAGCTGTAAGGCTCACTCTTGCTTTATTCCTTCATCACACAACAACAGTTAGGAAAGATGGCCAGACTCCAGCAGACCCAGCGCAAGCGCGTGGGAAGCGTCCCGCGTCTTCCCGATGATGTTGTGGCTGCTATAGCTGCAGAGGTAGATCCATTGGTAGATCAGGCATTCTACTTTTGAGAATCAATTATGTATAATTATAACTTGTGGTAGATAATGGCAATTAACTATAAATTTATCAAGTAATCGTTTTGGATTGTAATAACTTTTAAATTGTGGATTCAAAGACTTGTACTTATTTCAATTTCATCTCTGAGACTATAATGGGTTGTGGTGTGTGTTAGTGTGGGGTCACAGCATAAGGTTATTTTTATTAATTAAGTGAAGTGATATTGTGGAAAGAAAGACCGTGACGACCCGGATCCCCGACCCCGGATCTGGGGGTGTTACAGAAATGGTATCAGAGCTAAGCGTTATAAACCTCAGAAATGATGCGACGATACAATAATAAACTCACAAAGATAATAAGAACTCTTGCCAAGTTCATGGTCGGACTACTTAAAGTAGTGCTAACAGTTAAAACCCTTACGGGAACCCTTATAAGTATCATGATAGTAACTTAGTTCGTTTAATGTGTAGGCGCCTGAGATAGAGGACCCTGAGATGTTCGAGCGTGAGCATGATGAGGCATTGCTAGATGTTGAGGATCAGGAGGAGCCTGAGATGGAGGAGGACCCCTCAGAGGAGTCAGAGACGGAGGTCATTGCTATTTCAGATGAGGAGGACCCCTCAGAGGAGTCAGAGACAGAGGTTATTGCTATTCCAGATGAGGAGGACCCGGATGAGGTCCCAGTAGCTGATGAGCGTGTTGGACCTATGGTAGTGTATGCTGGTACCCCATTACCCACACTTCCGGTGGTCAGAGCCCCTACCCCTCCACCACTATCCTGGATTCCCGATGATGACAGCTCAGAGACTCATACTTCCGAGCCTAGGCAGACCGAGGAGGCACCCTCAGCGGCTCCGGATTCACCACCTCTTGACCCTGCCCACAGGAAGTCTTCGTTAGCTCATGGATATGTTCAGGATGTTCTGAGGACCCGAGTGGCTGTTGCCGAGGGCCGACTGGATGAGGCCAGGAGGGAGTTGGATGCAGAGAGGGCGGGTAGGCGTACCCGAGCTTATGAGACTAGGGCTTCTATACCCCGATCCTTGAGGAGGGAGATTACGGGGATAGAGCTCACGTCCCGAGCGAGACTCAGATCTCTCCAGGGGGACAGGCATGGTAGGATCTCCAGGCGGCAGGCCGACTATATCTTCCGTCGTGCGATGGAAAGGGTATGGGAGCTGACCCGCTCCGGTGTGTGATTCAGGATTGATGATGGAATAGTCTAGTTGTCTAGTTAGCCGAGGCCTTAGTAAGAGCCAATTTTCCGGGATAGTTGACTTGTATATAGCATCCCTTTTTCTGACTAGACAGATAGACTCTTGTGTATCACTTTTGGGATAGATGACTGTAGCACTGTTGTACTTTTGACCAGATCAAACTATGTATTTCTCGCATTATGTATATATTTGTTTCCTTTGGTTCAGTTCATTAGTGACAGGATCACTGTTTTTATCATTATTATTACTGCACTTCGTATTAGAACTTTCTTAAAATAATAGAATTGCGATATACGTTCTCCCCATTATAAGAGCTGTGCAAGGCACAATGTTGTATATGATTGTGACCTAACGTTGAATTTTCCAAATAATTTGTTTTATTATTATCAGAATCATGCCGCCAAGAAAGATTGGAACTAGGGCGAACCCTGGATCTGAGGACCAGGGAAGCCATAACCAGGATGATAGGAACCCGGAACACAGTGAAGAGGAAGACGAGGATTATGTGGAACAGGATGACTCCCTGTATGAAGAGGAAGAGGAAACATATGATGTTGAGGGATTTGAGATAGAGGCTGAAGAAGGAGAAACCGAGGTTGAGCAACCAGTACCAAACCCAGGCATGGATCCCATGGGCCAGTTCATGCAACTCCTAAGGCAGAACTTGGAACGTCAACCCAACCCACCCCCTCAAGGAAATAACAATACTGTGGCGAACTCTTTTAGGGCTTTTAAGTCCCTTAAGCCCCCTGAGTTCCACGGATCAGCCGACCCAGTTGAGGCAAGGGCATGGTTAAAGGAAATGGAGAAATCCTTTGAGATTTTGAGTATCGATGAGGCACAGAAAACTGTATTTGCTACCTACCTTCTGAAAGGAGAAGCTAACTACTGGTGGGAGGCCAAGAAAAACATGGAGACAGATGCTATTATAACCTGGGAAAGATTTAGTCAGTTGTTTCTGGGAAAGTATTTCCCGAGGTTTATGGAAAACCAGATGGAGCTCAAGTTCTTGGAGCTAAAGCAGAATAACTTGTCTGTAGCAGAGTACGAAGCAAAATTTACTGAGTTATCAAGGTTTGTGCCGGAGTTTGTGAGCACCGAGGAAAAGAAAGCTAGGAGGTTTCAGCAGGGACTGAAACCGTGGATTCAGAATAGGGTGGCAATCCTTGAGCTTACGGATTATGCCACTCTGGTGCAAAAGGCAACGATTGTAGAAGCCGGAAGTGAACAGATGCAGAAGGAAAGAGAGAAGAAGGGAATAAAGAGGAAAAGTATGAGCATGGGTGGGGGTTCAGCAAGAAGGAGCTTCCCAACTAGATTTAATCGAGGAGCAGTGTCCCTACCGGGAAAGAACACTGGGTTTAAGCGGCCAATGAGCATGGATGTGAGCCAGAGCGGCCAGAAGTCAAGAATGTCTTATTCCAACCAGTCTCGACCCCCATTGCCAACCTGTAATACTTGTGGAAGAATGCATTCTGGGGAATGTAAGGGAAAGCCAGTAACCTGCTTTAAGTGTGGGCAAGTGGGCCACTATTCTCACAAATGCCCTTCGTCAGCCCCTGCCGTCATTCCAACCACCAATTGTCATCTGTGTGGACGCCCGGGTCATTGGAAGAGGGAATGCCCAATGAACAAACCAGCAGCTTCGGGAGAAAGCAGGGCTGCTTCCAATAAGCCACCTACTGCAAGGACTTTCAACATGACAGTCCAGGATGCTATGAAAGATTCAGATGTGATAGCAGGTACCCTTTCTCTAAATTCAGTCAGTGCAAATGTTTTATTTGATTCGGGAGCAACTAAATCTTTTATATCAAGGGACTTTGCGCGTAAATTAAGACTTAAAGCTGAACCCTTGATAGAACCCTTACAAGTAGAAATAGCCAATCATGAAATTATTCCTGTTAACCAGATTCACCCCGCCTGTGAGATAGGCATAGGGGAGCAATCTTTTAGTGTTGATCTGATTCCTTTTAAATTAGGGGAGTTTGATGTGATTTTGGGAATGGACTGGCTATCTAGCAATGATGCTCAGATAGACTGTAAAGGGAAGAAAGTTAAGCTAAATATCCCAGGGAAGAAAGAAGTTATATTTAGAGGAAAGAGGCAGACGCAGAAATTTTTGACTATGGCCCAGGCCAGAAGGATGCTACGAAAAGGAAATGAGGCCTACCTAGCCTATGTGGTGGACACGCAGAAGGTGGTGCCTAACTTACAAGAAATTCCAGTAGTCAACGAATTTGAAGATGTATTCCCATAAGACCTTCCGGGATTACCACCCGATAGAGTGATTGAATTTGCTATTGAGTTGGCCCCAGGGACGGCGCCAGTTTCAAAAGCACCTTACCGGTTAGCCCCGTTAGAAATGAAGGAATTAGCTATCCAATTGCAGGAACTCTTGGATAAGGGTATGATAAGACCCAGTGTGTCTCCATGAGGAGCACCAGTTTTATTTGTTAAGAAGAAAGATGGGAGCATGAGGCTGTGCATAGACTATCGAGAGTTGAATAAGCTAACCATAAAGAACAGGTACCCATTAACTAGAATAGACTATCTGTTCGACCAGCTAAAGGATGCTGTTTATTTTTCCAAGATCGACCTGAGAACTGGATATCACCAACTAAAGATTAAACTCGAAGATATTTCCAAGACAGCGTTCCGTACCAGGTATGGGCATTATGAGTTCTTGGTAATGTCCTTTGGATTAACCAATGCCCCAGCGACTTTCATGGATTTAATGAATAGAGTATTTAAGAAGTACTTGGACAAATGTGTGATAGTTTTTATCGATGATATTTTGATCTACTCAAGGACTGAGACAGAACATGTAGAGCATTTGAGGATAGCTCTAGGAATACTAAGAGAGGAACAGTTATATGCCAAATTCTCGAAGTGTGAATTCTGGCGGAATGAAGTACAGTTTTTAGGACATGTGATCAATAAGGAAGGAGTATTGGTCGACCCCTCTAAGATAGAGGTGGTCTCAAATTGGGAAAGGCCAACCACACCCACAGAGGTAAGGAGTTTTATAGGATTGGCCTGCTACTATCGTAGATTTGTACAGGACTTTGCGAAGATCGCAGCCCCTTTGACCCGACTTACTCGTAAGACAGAGAAGTTTGAATGGACGGCGAAATGCGAGAACAGTTTTCAGGAATTAAAGAAAAGGTTGATAACGGCTCCGGTGTTGGCATTGCCGGATGGAAAAGGAGATTTTGTGATATATAGTGACGCGTCGCACAAAGGACTAGGGTGTGTGCTTATGCAGCACGGTAAAGTGATTGCGTATGCGTCGAGACAACTGAAGGAATACGAGATTAGATATCCTACTCATGACCTTGAGCTCGCGGCAATAGTATTTGCCTTAAAAATTTGGAGGCACTACTTGTATGGAGAGAAGTGCGAGATTTTCACAGACCATAAGAGCCTCAAGTACATATTTACGCAGAAAGAGCTCAACATGCGCCAGAGGAGATGGTTAGAACTAATCAAGGACTATGATTGTGAGATTCTCTATCATTCAGGGAAAGCCAATGTGGTGGCTGATGCCCTTAGTAGAAAGGAAAGACTCAGAATGATAACGACTTCGGAAGAATTGATAAGGGATTTTGAGAGAATGGAAATAGAAGTAAAGGTAACCGGAACCGGAACTGAAAAGCTTTTTGAGATCTCAATGCAGCCAGAGTTATTGGAAAAGATCAGATTGTGCCAGGAGAAAATGATGAATAAAGGCAGAGAGTCAATGACTGGAGAGGAGATCCATACCGAGAAAGATGATAAAGGGATAATGAGGTACTCCTACCGGATTTGGGTTCCGAATGTTCAAGAGCTTAAAGATGAGATATTGGATGAAAGCCATAGTTCAAGGTATTCCATTCACCCGGGAAGTACCAAGATGTATAGGGATTTGAAGGAATATTACTGGTGGCCCAACATGAAGAGGGACGTAGCAGAATGGGTAAACAAATGTTTGACTTGCCAAAGGGTAAAGGCAGAGCACCAGAGACCCAGTGGACTCTTACGACCCCTGGAGATTCCCGAATGGAAATGGGAACAGATAGCGATGGATTTTGTTGTAGGATTGCCAAGGACGAAAGCCAATCACGACGCCATATGGGTAATTATAGACCGACTGACAAAGTCAGCTCATTTCATTCCTATCAATGAGAGATACACAGTCGATAGACTGGTGGACATTTACCTTAAGGAAATAGTGACGCGACATGGAGTCCCAGCGTCCATTGTCTCAGACCGAGACCCCAGGTTCAACTCCAGATTTTGGAGGAGCTTTCAGGAATGTGCGGGGACCAAGTTAAATATGAGTACCGCGTACCATCCCCAGACGGATGGGCATAGTGAAAGGACCATCCAGACACTAGAAGATATGTTGAGAGTCTGTGCAATAGACCTTGAAGGAAGTTGGGATGATCACTTGCCGTTGATCGAGTTTTCTTATAACAATAGCTTTCATGCTAGCATCGGAATGCCGCCTTATGAGGCCCTGTACGGAAGAAGGTGTCGATCTCCCTTATACTGGGATGAAGTAGGAGAGCGAAAGATGCTCGGACCTGAAGTGGTCCAAAGGACCAAAGATATAGTGGATCTTATCAGAGGGCGACTAGTAGCAGCCCAAGACAGACAAAAGAAATATGCAGACCTAGCCCGAAAGGACAAGGAATATGAAGTAGGGGACTTAGTACTGCTGAAGGTATCCCTTTGGAAGGGATTAATGAGGTTCGGAAAGAAAGGAAAACTAAGCCCAAGATACATTGGACCTTTTGAGATATTAAGACGGATTGGAAAGTTAGCTTACGAGCTAGCCCTACCCCGTAATTTGCAACAAGTTCATAATGTGTTCCATGTGTCAATGCTAAGGAGGTATCATCGGGATGCCAGACACGTAGTGGAGTACGAGCAGGTGGATATGCAGCCAGATCTAACTTACGTGGAGAAGCCAGTAAGGATTATAGATAAGAAGGAGCAGGTGCTTCGGAACAAAGTGATCAAGCTAGTCAGAGTGCTATGGCAGAATCATAATGTGGAAGAATCAACTTGGGAACTAGAGAGCACAATGCTAGAAAAGTAACCCCATTTGTTTTCTGTTTGATTCCGGGACGGAATCCTTTTAAGGAGGGGAGACTGTAATAACCCCAAAATTTTCAACTTTTTGTAACCCTTGTGAATAGTGTTTTAGTTGAATGAGAAAACTTTTCATGCCACACTATGTAGGGGTTCTGTTATTGATCTTATGGGATATTATTAGTACTCTATGTGGTATATAAGTGTATGTAAAGATCGTCAGAATCCAATTCCGAACACTTGGATTTTTCCCGGAAATCCACTAGATACGGAGAGAATTGAGTATAAGGTAACGGGATAAAAAAAAGGGATTTAAATTAAAGGATTATGATACAGGATCATAAAAGGAATACAATATATTGAGAAAGGTTAAGGGAACCTAAGTAATAAGATCCCGGGTATGATCCCTCAAACGATAAACGAGAACGAAAGTTAAGCGAACCGTATAACAGATCAGCGGTCATTAGGCAAACGATTAGGAAGTTAATTAAGGGGATTAGTGGGGATGATGTCATCCAACCAATAGAAAGAGGACAAGGAGGGGAGGATGACATCATGAGGATGACACAAGCATGACATGGGAAGGAAGGAGGTGTGGTTGAATGAGAACCATACAAATTCAAGGGCAACAAGGTAATTGACTAAATCAAACACAAAAACAAAGCAACCAAGCCAAGTAAATTCATTCTTCATCAAAAATCAAAAAGAACCAAGGCTTGTTCTTGAAGAAGCTCTCGGCTTTTTACTATTCAAAAGAGCAAGAAATTCAAAATCAAAGATCCAAGCTTCCTAAATTGGTGAGTTAATTCCCTAATCATCTTCATGCTTAGTTAGGGCTATATCATGAGTTTAAGCCATCAATTCCTTCTCCATCTTCTTCATTTAATCAAAGAAGAAGACTATGAATAGTGTTTTCAAGTTTTTAACTTGAAGTTTTTCTTATTTTCCTTGAAGATCCAAGCATTTCTAAGACTTCTCAAAGCTTCTTAAGGCTTCCTAGCTCCTCCCACCACTTCAAGGAAGGTATACCATCTCCAAACCCTAGATTCCTATGTATTATAAGATGATTTTGATTAGTAGGATGATATTGTAGCTTGTTGTTGTGATTAGAGTTTGGGAATTGAAATGGTAGTGAAATGGAATGGTAAATGTTGTGGTTTTGATTAAAAGAACTTAAGTATGGTTAAAGTTAAGCTTAGGCATAAGTATGAATGTTAAAATTGAATTAGTTGGGGTTTTTTTGATGTGATAAGGATGGATGTTGGTTGTATGTTGGATTTGAGGTTGAATTGGGAGGGTTTTGAATGGTTTAAAATATTGGAAATCGCGTAAACATAGCCGTCGTAACTTCCGATTCTCTTTAGACTGTTTTTGTGCATAAAATTAGGACCCGAGAACCCCCTGCTAGATTATGACCACTTCCATGTTTAGATAGCTCATGTTACGAGCTTCTTTTTGATATGTAGTTCGTTCGATTCCGATGTACGGTTTAGGAGAAACGACCGTTTCAAGTAACGGCGTTTCGCGAACGAAACTTTTTCCCTCGCCTTACTTTGAAACATAGGTTAAAGACCAAAAAGGGTTAATTAATGTATGAAACATTTATGGTAAGTGTGTTAGGCAGTTGGTAAGACACTCGCGAAGGAATCGCCTTAAATCTCGTAAAGGTTAAATTATTAAAAATGGTGGAGCCGAGGGTACCCGGGTGACTTAAGCAAATCAGTAAGCGCAAAACAAGCGTTAGAGTCTAAGTTAGTTAAAGTATAGATTTACAAGTGACTTTGGTTTAATTCCAACTTACTTGTTGTTTATAGGTTACCAGACTCGTCCCGAGCCTTTTATCACCCCAAGTCGCTCAGGCAAGTTTTCTACCCGTTATAACTGTTGTGGTGATGAATATATGTATTTGCATTATCTTGCGATATATGCATGTTGGTTAATTAGCAAATGTTGTTATAAATTGAAGCATGCTGCTATGGTATATATATATGCATGCCTGTTTCGCATTCTTTCCATATATATATCTGTTGATTCAGTTGATAATACCTATGCTAGAGGATAGCGGTAATTTGCATATACCCTTAGTACAGGGACCCAAAGGTGAAAATATTTTCTAAAACCGGGAGTCGAGGATCCCGAGTAGATTTTGTATATATGGATATAAATATATATATATATATTTATACTTATATATATATATACTGGTCATAGTTTTCAAAACTATTAATCGAATAAGGTTTATTCGATAACTTTAACTTTATTTTATTAATGAATATTATTTTGAATATTCATTCGAGGACTTATGACTCCTTTTATTTTATATTAAATGAATATTATTTTGAATATTCATTCGAGGACTTATGACTCCTTTTATTTTATTATCTGAATATTATTTGAATATTCATTCGAGGGCTTATGACTTAGTTTATATTGTTTAATGAATATTTTTGAATATTCATTTGAGGATCTATGACTCCGATTATTTGCTGAGATTTGTTCTTTATTTTATTAAAGAATAAGGTGTAAATAATCAAACTTATTTTCGATTATTCAAATAAAGATAGTACTTTCATATAAGTATATCTTTGGTTATTTAATACTCGTTTCAAGTATAAGTTTTAATATTTTTACTTCAATTATTTTTATAAAGATTATTCTTTATGGGAATATTATTTAAATAATAATATTCAGTCATTTTCTAAATTTTCTGGGGACTGATTTACTTCATTAAATCAGCTTTACTCCAAACACTCTATAAAGTGTTTTCGAGTCTTCAAAATGATTTTTAAAAGATAGAGCGGATCCCAAAACTCATTTTTATATTTAAGATCTTCCTTTTAAGGGGATTTAAATACTCGCTCAAAACCTGAGGGATCCGGCTCTGTGGTGTGTTTTATATTCGCAACAAGGTTGTTGTTTTGTTAAATGAATTGATTACTTACCCAACACTCGGGAAGTAAAATTCTTGGAACAAGTTAATCCATTAACAGGCATCGCCTGGGAAATATCGGTGAGTTTTCCTTTCCAACTAGATACGACTTCTTGGTGGAGCCGTATCAACAAGTTCTACTTGGGGAAAGGGGGAACGAGCTTTACGTTTCAGAGTCATGGATTTCATCTGAACTAGGAGTGGCGTAAGTGGTCGAGTGGCGCCGGCCCAGCCTTATTATATTGGCCCAAATGGCCTGGAAGTTCCGCTAAGGCGGTCCATTCCTTAGGAGTTCAGTTTTCGGTTGACAAGTAAATCCGACAGGTTCTCCTCTACATGTAGAAAATGGTGGGGTTGTACTACTACGACTGATCATCGTAAGTGGTCTTCCTGGCGCGGAAAACTCCCGTAATGAGTTCATCATCCATTTGGATAATTCTGCAACACTACCCGTAGCATTTCGATCGAAAGGCTACTAATGGGTGGTTGCCGAAGCATTGACAGGGTCAAACATTTATATTGGTGTATCCATTGAATGAAGTATCTCGTAACTTCATTTCTTTTCAAATTATTTCAAAGATCAAATATTTTCAAGTTTTATTTGTGGTCTCATCTATGGGATGACCTCGTGAATTTTATTATACTTTGAACAGTGGTAGTTCAAGTAGCCTTAAAAATGGTATAAGTATAGTGAAGTAATTGGTAACTTCATCTTCTTTTAAAACTTATATCCAGTAAGTAATTACCTTACTCATGATAAAGAATTTTAGTAAGTATCCATTTAGATACTTGTATTATTGTTATCACTATATATTATCTTGAGAGCTGTAAGGCTCACTCTTGCTTTATTCCTTCATCACACAACAACAGTTAGGAAAGATGGCCAGACTCCAGCAGACCCAGCGCAAGCGCGTGGGAAGCGTCCCGCGTCTTCCCGATGATGTTGTGGCTGCTATAGCTGCAGAGGTAGATCCATTGGTAGATCAGGCATTCTACTTTTGAGAATCAATTATGTATAATTATAACTTGTGGTAGATAATGGCAATTAACTATAAATTTATCAAGTAATCATTTTGGATTGTAATAACTTTTAAATTGTGGATTCAAAGACTTGTACTTATTTCAATTTCATCTCTGAGACTATAATGGGTTGTGGTGTGTGTTAGTGTGGGGTCACAGCATAAGGTTATTTTTATTAATTAAGTGAAGTGATATTGTGAAAAGAAAGACCGTGACGACCCGGATCCCCGACCCCGGATCTGGGGGTGTTACAAACATGTTGCCCGATATCATGATTCCATATACCATGTTTCAATTGCTAAAATTTTACCATGTCTTCATATTATAATTTCATGTTTGTTATTGTCATTCTTACAAGTATCCATAACCCCTTGATTTATGAACTCGTGATAATGTCTTGCATATCAGAATGATTAGTACTTGATGAGCATTGTAGCTCATTTTCTTGTTTTTAACCCTGTTCTACAGCTAGCAATCATGGTTCGTACCAAGCAGACTGCCCGTAAGTCAACCGGTAGACAGGGTGAAGACCATTTGAGGGCGCAGGTTGAATATATATAGTATAGGCGGAATCCGCCAGTGTGTAATTGTGGTATTAGTTAGAAGGTCTATTCCAAACTTTGAACTTGTAAAGATCTTGGGATTGTTATTATTTTGGTTGGGTTGCATTAGATCATTATCGTCCTTTGGACTTATAAGTTTATAATAATTATGGTTCTCTTTTATTCAGTGTGTGTGTGTTGTAGTTTGGGGTGTGATAGTTTTTGGTATCAGAGCATAGATTTAGAGTCCCTGGTCAGCCCAATTAGGACCATAGAATGTATGAGTATATATTATTATCGGGAATGCTAATACGTGACATTTGAATAAATCGTATCTGACCTTTGTATATATATATTGCTTGATAGCAACGTGCACATTCATCATCTTCGACCCCGCAGAACGCCACCATTCCTTTTTCTGTCTATGCTGACTTAAGGATGCATTATAATACTCTTCAAGGAAAGTATGTCAGGCTGATGGAATCTCTTGAGGAGCTCTATGCCAGGAAGCAAGTGATGGGTGATGGACCTAAGGGGAAAACCATTTTGAGGCTTGAGTCACTGATCCAGGTAGCCATATCAAGATTGGAGGAAATGCCCGTGCATCGTGACCGAACCTGCCAGATTACTGTATAGATGATAGTGGATGAGCTTGGGAGTGTGGTCAAGATGCTACGTAAGGACACTACCCCCGACATTGCAAGGATCCGTGTGGAGGACTCTGAGGAGGAGGAGTCCGAGGAGGAGGCTTAAGACGAGCTCTAGGAGACTTGACCTTTAGTTGCTTGGATTAGGATGCTCCTTTTATTACCATGTTATTTGTTTCCATTTCTAGACTCTGGTACTGTTTTAATTCAGATCTGTAATCGTATTTGTACCTTGTGATTCGTACCTTTCTACTTGAACCATGATAAATTCAGTTATGCACTTTCTTTGATTCCTATAATTGCTCCTTTAAAATTTCTTTCTTACCACCATGCATCACCTTTATTATTTGAAAACTGTATACCATGATGACTGCAAAATAATACCCTAATTACGTATCACTCAAATTGTATAACTCTTATTTCAGAAAATGGCACCTAGAAGAGCCCGAGGAAGACCTATAAATAACCAAGAAAATGACGGAAAAAACCAAAACCTTGATATAGCACAACTTGTGGAGTTGGTACTCTAATAAACTGCTACTATAGCCCAACATCAACTACTTCTTCAACAAATGCAACCCCCTCAACCACCCCAGAAGGTGTCACTACTTTCAAAACATTCCAATCCGTAAAACCCCCAGAATTCAATGGAACACAAGACCCGGTAGAAGCTCATGCTTGGCTTAAGGAAATATAAAAGGCCTTTGCCTTAACAAATGTTGGAGATAATTAGAAGGTGGACTATGCCACTTAATTTCTTAAAGGTGAATCAAACTATTGGTGGGAGTTGGTAAAAGCTTTAGAAGCGGCTAAAGTTATTACTTGGGATAGGTTTAAGAGGATGTTTTTGGATAAGTATTTTCCTCGCTATATGCAAACACAAATGGAGATGAAATTCTTTGAGTTGAAGCAAGACAACATGACAGTTGGTGAATATGAGAAGAAGTTTACAGAACTTTTTAGGATTATGGGATAATATGTTGATTCTGAAGAGAAAAGGGCAAAAAGGTTCCAGCAGGGATTGAAGCCTTGGTTAAAGAGTCGTGTGGCAGCTTTTGAGTTGACCACCTATGCTGAAGTAGTTCAGAAGGCAATGGTAATTGAAGGTGAGAGTGAACAAAATCAAAAGGAGAAAGGCAACAAGAAAATAAGAATTGAAATAGGAGAAGAAGGCACAAGTTACAAGGGCCAGAATCAGAGAATTAATCAAAGGTTTAAACCTCAGAGTGGATCCGGAAACTTCAAGAAGAAAGAATTTGGGAATAAATCACAAGAAACAAGATCTCAATCAACCAGTGGACAGAAACCCCCGCAAGGATCAATTTCGGAATGTAAGATTTGTAATAGGCGACATACAAGAATCTGCAATAAGGCGAATATAGTTTGTTTCAAGTGTCATACGAAGGGCCATTATGCTCATGAAGGTAAGAATCAAAAAGCCAACATCACGTGTTATAAGTGTGGGAAACCAGGACATGTCTCAAGAGAATGCAAATGTGTGGGTAATAACCAATTAATGCAACTGACTACTGTACCCTACCCTGTGAATCAAGTAACTCCTATGCCAACCCCATCATTCCCAATATCTTTCAATCAACCTCAGATAACATCATCTTCAAATCGCCCAGCTTTGACTTATCCGTCAAGCAAGAACTTTCAACATGAACGTGAATGATGCAATTCAAAGTTCCGATGTGGTGTCAGGTACGCTTTCTGTGAATGCTGCTAGTGCTAAAGTATTGATTGATTTGGGAGCCACCAGATCATTCATTTCGAAATCTTTTGTTGCTAAGTTGGATTGTGAAACCCAATTGATGCATGAACCCTTATCCATTATCTTAGCTAATCAAGATAGAGTATTTGTAAATCATATTTGCCCTCATTGTGCAATAGAGATAGCCATACACGTATTTCCTACGAACCTTATTCCTTTCCAATTAGGCGAATTCGACGTGATCTTAGGAATGGATTGGCTGACAAGTTTCAGTGCTCAAATAAACTGTAAGGATAAAAGAGTAGTATTAAGTACACCTCAAGGTAAGAAAGTAACGTTCAAGGGCCAAAAGCAAACTCAGACATTTCTCACCTTGATACAAGCAAAGAAGTTGATTCGGAAAGGATGCGAGGCGTATTTTGCGTATGTAGTTGATAAAGGTAGATAAGTTTCTAACTCGGAAGACATTCCAGTGGTAAGAGATTTTATGGACATTTTTCCTGAAGAACTTCCTGGCTTATCCCCGGAATGACAAGTTGAATTTACAATAGACCTTGCACCCGACACCGAACCCGTTTCGAAAACTCCATATAGGATGGCACCAAGGGAGATGAAGGAATTAGCAAAGCAAATACAAGAACTACTAGACAAGGGATTTATAAGACCAAGTGTTTCATTATGGGGTACAGCAGTGTTGTTCGTGAAGAAAAAGGATGGAAGCATGATACTTTGTATAGATTATCGAGAATTGAACGAGTTGATGATTAAGAATAAATACCCTTTGCCTAGAATTAATGATCTGTTTAACCAACTCAAGGGAGCCTCTTATTTTTCGAAGATTGATCTGTGATCGGGATACCACCAAATAAAGATTAAGTCTGAAGACATACCGAAAACAGCTTTTCGAACAAGATATGGACATTACGAGTTTCTTGTTATGGCTTTTGGGTTGACGAATGCACCAACTGCTTTCATAGATTTAATGAATCAAGTATTCAAGGAGTATTTGGACAAGTTTGTCATAGTTTTCATTGATGATATTCTTGTATATTCAAAGACAGAAGCTGATCACGCAAAACATCTAAGAATAGTCTTGGAAGTGCTGCGAAATGAAAGATTGTATTCCAAGTTCTTGAAGTACGAGTTTTGGTTAGTTGAAGTAAGATTTCTAGGACACATTGTTGGAAGAGAATGAATTAGAGTAGATACTGAAAAGATCCAGGTTGTAATGAATTGGGAGAGACCGAAGACGCCAACAGAAGTGAGAAGTTTTATGGGACTAGCGGGATACTACAAAAGACTTCTAAAGGATTTTTCGAAGATTTCCGTACCACTGACCAAATTGACAAGGAAGAATGAAAAGTTTGAATGAACGGAGAAGTGCAAAAATATTTTTCAAGAATTAAAGTAAAGATTGGTAAATGCTCCAATTTAGCATTACCAGATGATAAGGGAGATTTTGTAATATACAGTGATGCCTCTTAAAAAGGTCTTGGATGCGTATTGACGCAACACGGGAAGGTGATAGAGTATGCTTCAAGAAAACTTAAACCACATGAACAGAAGTACCCGACTCATGACTTAGAGTTAGCTGCGATAGTGTTTACTTTGAAACTATGGAGACACTACTTATATGGGGAAAAGTGTGAGACATACACAGATTATAAGAGTCTGAAGTACCTCTTTACTCATAAGAAGTTGAATATGAGACATCGTCGATGGTTGGAATTGATCAAAGAATACGATTATTCGATACAGTATCATCCGGAAAAGGCCAACGTGATAGCAGACGCTTTGAGTAGGAAGGAAAGGTTAAATATGATAACAATTCTGAAGGAATTATCTGATGAAGTTGAAAAATTGCAATTAGAGCTTTGTGATCATGGAAGAGTGAAAGAAATATGTTATGCCATTACTTTTCAACCGACACTACTAGAAAGGATAAAGAAATGCCAAGATGAAGTGATGACTCAAGAGAATAATCAGTTGACAGGAGAAGAGATATGTACCCAAAAAGACAAACAAGGTGTGTTGAGATTTTCAACAAGAATTTGGATCCCAAATGTGACTGAATTAAAGAATGATATTTTGAAAGAAGCACACAACTCAAGATTTTCGATTCACCCGGGAAGTACTAAAATGTACCATGATTTGAAAAAGAGGTTTTGGTGGTCGAACATGAAAAGGGAGATTGCGGAGTGGATTTCAAAATGCAACACGTGCCAAATAGTGAAAACAGAACATCAGAGACCAAGTGGTTTGATTCGACCATTAAAGATTCCAGAATGGAAGTGGGAAACTATTGCCATGGATTTTGATAGGGTATAAGCAACCCAGATAGGGCCCAACCAGGATTTATGGGGTATCGGGCTCAATTTATGGATCAAGGCCCCCCTCTCCCAGGGAAATCAAGTGGGGAGACCCAGGCTCAGGGCCAACCTAGGACCTGGATCATCTCCCCGCTAGGATCCAACCCAGGACCTGGATCATCTTCTACCAGGGTCCAACCCATGACCTGGATCACCTGCCTACCCGGATCCGGCCCATAACCAGGATCACCCTGAGGGGGGTCCCAAAAAGCACATGCACATTCCACAGCCCGCCAAGGAAGGGTAGGTGGGCACGTGACGATGACAGCTATCAACAACCAACATATCAGACAAACTCGGCGCGTGTCAGAAGGCCGTTAGGACACCCTGAATGTGGTCCTCCCTTAAACACGTGTATGCAATCCACCCAAGCCAGGCGTCCTCCGCCTCCAAGAACCAACGGCCCCGATCTAAAGGTACCAAACCCTAAACCCTACCTTGGGGCTATATGTACCCCCAAGGATAAAGGGTTAGAGGGTTAGAAAACACTTTCACTGCACACACTCTCATACACTCAGCCTACACACACACAACAATCTTAGTCTCTCTATCTTCGTCTTCCTCAACCAGCTACTTATTCTTACACCGGAGGTGCCGCGGGGACAAAACCCCCTCAGGTGTTGTTTTGCAGGCTCTCAACAGCAGCTACACCTTATTAACATCCAGAATGTCCAGGAACGATGTCAGAAGGAGCCGCCCCGCTTACCGGAGTTATCATTTGGCACTAGAAGGAGGGGCGCTCCATCTTTGGGTCTCGGTGCCCCTAGATTCACCTTCATCAGCAAACTCTTAAGAGAGTCCACATCTTAAGCCTGTAAGAACACAAACAACAATACCCTCTCTTGAATATGAATGTTGTTCATTTTAGCCACGTTTGTGTGAGCTCATTACGTTAGGCCACGTTTGTGTGAGCCCGCCCTCGTTTGTTAGTTTTGATTTGTTTGGGGCTTGATAATCTTGATAGTCTTAAAGCCTGGGGTTTGATAGTTTTGATAGTTTTTAAAACCCAGATCTACTTTAGTTTACATATTGTCTTTATGTTCCGGAGCCTGCTGTTCTTGTTCAGTAGTATTGTTAGCAAAACCCAGAGAGTTTGTTTGGTGTTATTCTTAAATTTTTTTGTAATCTTCAAAAAAGCAACCTTAGATCCACAATTTTAGCCTCAAATCATGGTTAGTTGTTTGTACAATTATGGTAATGGCAAGAGCAAAAAAGAGTACGGTTGGTAGACCCTCCGCCAGTACCCAGGTCCAGGATCAGGACCACTCGTAGGCTCATGAACCTTGGGGAGACCGAGAGACCATCCAGGAGCAACCATTGACGTAACATACCCCGGTCTTGGAAAGGATAGTAACACCCCGGGATGCCAGAAATGTCGTAGAGCTCAATCAGTATAAGGATACGAATGTTCCAGTTACAGAGGAGCATATGGCCAACTTAACAAGCAATGAACCGGATGAAGCAATCAGGCTCTACAGAGATGAACAAGCCCGGGCTTAGATAGAATATGAGCAAGATGATGAGCAAGAAGAGTCCGGGGACTCTCAGCAATCTAGGAGATCTGTCTTCGACAGAATCGAAACTAAGGCGAAAAAGAATCAAAAAGAGCCTAGTAAGAAGGAGACAGAAGCAACGAGGAAGAAAAAGTTGGAAGAAATGAGGGAAAATATAAGAAGGGAAGAAGAGGCAAAGCTTGAGCTGAAGATTCAGAAAAGGATGCAGCTAGAAGAGGAGAGGCTCCTAGCTAAGACCAAAGGCAAAAGAACCCGGAGGGACCCTACCCCCGAGGTCATTTCTGATGACGAAGAGGAAGGGCAGAAGGATATGAAAGATATGATTTACGAACTCTAACGAAAAATAGAAAAAGATTCCGGATTGGAGATTGGGGAGACCCTTACACCCTTCAGTCACTCCCTAGAAGCCATCCCTCGATAGAAAAATCTAAAACATTACAACTTTGACTCTTTCGATGGATTGGGGGATCCGGAAGAGCACCTCAATTTTTTTGAACAAATTGCCCAAATATATTACTACAACGACTTAACCAAGTCCAGGTTTTCCGCCTCCACCCTCAAAGGGGGGCTCAAAGATGGTTCAGCAGGATCCCATCACGAAGCATCCACTCCTGGAATGAGTTCAGGGGGCCTTTCTTAGAAGATTCAAAGCCAATAAGACACACAAAATACACATGTGTCACCTGGAAACAATCCACCAATACGACAACGAAGCACTCTCAACTTATATGCGGAGATTCCAGGAAGCCATCAGTAAATATTGAATCTTGATGAGAGGGAGGCTCTAAGCATATTTCGGAGGAACCTGGATCCGGAACATAATGAGAGTTATATTGTAGAGTTGATAAACAAAGAGCCACAAAGCCTAGCCGCTGCCTGCTCTATGGCAACCAGGTTCATAAAAGAAACAGACGTTCTCCAGGCGAAGAGAATGACTCAGAATGGAGGATCTAGAAACAAAACTTCTGATGACCGACCGAAAGGGGGTTACCAACAGGAGAAGAAGATCAACTAAAGCCAACAAGCCCAGCAGACCAATGTTGTGCAAAATACTCCAATATTTCAAAGACTGGGTCCTAAGACAGAATCTAAAAGCGATCCCGGTCCACCTAGGAAAGCCAGAGTGTAATATCCCATATTTTCAGATATTATTTTTATAATTATTTGGAATTATTTATGTGATTTTAGGTGAATTTTAGTGAATTATCTGATAAGTGGAATTGATGTTTGGGTGTTTAGATGTGATATTATTTGAGTATTTGAATTTTTATATCTCCAGAATAAAATATAGATAATTGTGATATTTTTCTGGTAATTTTTGGACTGTTAGATGATTTTATATTGAGTTATGAATTATTAATTATTTTCTGAATAATTACCAAAATTATTTTATAAAGCCGGGAATCGTCCGACTTCAACCGTTTTTGTGTTTTTACAACCCGAAACTCTTCCGAAAACTCCTTCCTAACCTAATCTGGTAATTCCGGACATTTTCCGTGTTTTGACTTTTTCAATCCGGATTACGGTTTGACCCATGCGTGGCCCGGCGCAATATTTTCGATACGATAATCATTTCGGTAATCGACAAAAACCCGTATTCTCGAGAGACGGGATATTTTTACGTTATTTTCGTATATAATGTTTTATAAAAAGCTCGGTTTTGATAATTATCCAATTCTGGTATTGAATTGTATCGTTTTTGTAGTTACTTAGTGGCTAAGCAACTAATTTAACAATCCAAAATGATCCAGAACGATCCAATATTTCATAAATATAAATAGCCTATTTCTTATTTCTTTTATTCTGTTTATTCATTTGCAACCAGTTAAAACACAGTAAATACAGAGAAAAACCTGAGAAACCGATACGTTCCCGAGAATAAAACACACGAATGAAGGCGTTATCGAACTCCGATTCGGGCGTGCAGCATATCAAAACGAAACTCTCGAAATCTTCTTTCTGAATCAATCATCAGTTTCTTTTCAGAAATCATGGTAATTTTCTTATTTAATTATTTATATTCGAATTATTTGATAATTAAATTATGAAAATTTGTTCTTGATGTTGTTGATGTGATTTGATGCTTCCATGTTGTAGAGCATGTTTTTCTGGTCGATTTGGTATATTATACTTCAAAAATAGAGTTCAATATCATATAGAAATTAAGGTTTGATTTTCTGAAAATTTCTTGAATATGTGTTCTTGGTGTTCTTGAAGAATTCTGAAAATCAAAGTCAATTTTGAAGGTGTTATTGAACACCAAATCACAAGTATGAATATCCGTTATGAAGCTCTCAACATCCTCTTTTCTATTTGCTCAACAAAATTATGAGAGGACTAGTAATTTATAAAATCGATTTTTAGGGTTCTTATTCAGATTTAGGGGTTTTTAATTTGCTGATTGTTGGCTTGTATAATTGATTGTATTAGATTATACGTGTTACAAGCTTCGTTTTAAGATGTTAATTGTTGAATTTGGTTCAGTAAATAGTAAAAATCGCGATGCACCGGAAAGTACGTTGGGGGTTAATTTCCCGATCGATTACCGGGTTCTAGCGATTGGTGATCGTTGCTGATGTTGTTTCTGAGTTTAGGAGTCGAATTAGAGAATATTTGGAGTTAAAACTGTAAAGATTGGCCTCGTTTTTGCCCTGGGAAGTCACCGGAGCTCGGCGGCCGGACGTTTTCCAGTCGTCTTCCTCAATTTTCCGGTCGGCTTCAAGCCCGACTCGGAAATTTCTTCAGGGTCCGTTTCCCTAATTGCTTTGACCCGAATTTGATTCAATTTTTCCCCAAATTCAATTACCTGATTTGTTTCTGGATTTTTCTATTAAAATTTATTTCAAAAACCTTATGTTTAATTCTAAAAATCATTATTTTAATTCTGAAATTTATTTTTAATTCAAAAATAAATCCAAATTATTTAATTAATTAATTTTAATTGATAATTAATTATTTAATTAGTTAATTAATTTAAATATTAATTGATTAATTATTTTAATTAGTTATTAATTAATTTTAATTGATTATTTAATTAGATTTAATTATTTATTTTTGATTTAAAAATTCCGAAAAATAGTTTCGAGTTTTAATATATTATTTTAAATTATTTTCCAGGCTCGATAAATCATATAAAATTATTTTAGGGTGTTTGAACCCTATTATTTTATTATTAAATGATTCGGAGATTGTTTTAATTCCGAAAAATGTTCAAAAATTCATAATAAATAAACCGTTCGTCCGTTTAATACGAAACGAACGCGTACAGACTCAGAAAAATATTCCGCTTTCAATAAAAATACTTTCGAGACCCGAATTCTTTTGTTTCGAAAGGTCGCTTGTTTTACGAATCATTCTGAGTCGATTTTTGATCGATAAATCATATTTTTGACCCGATTTCCATTTTAAACATACCGAGTCGACCCTTCTGATGAACCGAGTCTTATGTGATATGAATTATATGATATATGAGTTATATGCTATGTGAATTACGTGTATATGTGGGTCATAAGTCTTGTGTTTGACTGTTTTCCTTGTGTGTGGGCTATCGTATGGGTAGACGATACGCTTTTGACGCGTAGTTCGTCGAGTGATTATCGATTAGACAATTAAACTTCTATATTTTAATTATAGATGCAGATCATTCGAGTTGATCAAGACAAGATGTTGGATAAAGAGTGAGATGGAATGAAACTGGATATCTGGCTTCTAGCAATCGCAGGAGCAGCATATCAGTAAGGTGTTGAAAAGCAGGACGGAGATGTCTTGAGACAGAATGTCAGAATAGATGCGTCTTTACAAGTGTGATTAACTGCTAAAAAAACTCAAAGGCAAGTACCCCTGACTTCACTTATCATTCAAGTGACGTTTATTTCGAATCATATTATGCAAGTATTGTTTTCCCTATTCTCTGTTCGGAATAGATAAATATTTTACATATCGCTGAATTAAATAATTCTGTTTATGCAAATACTCATCTGCTATTCTATATTCAAAATAGTCAATTGATTTTACTTATCCAATTACTGGATTTATAAATGTTTTGGATTTTGAGAAAAGTGATTTGGTTGTGAATATTCCTACCCAAGTTAATGAGGGAATAAAATTATTTCGGGTGTCGAGTATCATGACCCCTTTTCAATAAAAGGTTTTAAGATTGGATGGTTACTGATTGCGTAAGAGGCCGAAGCACCGGTCCAGCGTGAGCTATTATAAAGAAGTGTAATACGGAAGTGTAATATCTTAAAAGGCTTGTTATGCCTTTTCTGGTGCCCTATAGGTACCGTATGTCTTCGGGATACGGGTAGTACCTATATTAACGGTATGGCTGCGGGATACCGGTGTTGTTTCATGACTGATCATCAGGAACATCATAGTGCATAATTTGGTTCCAATCGATATTATTATATTGCTTTTGATAATCTTATACGGAATGATTTATCAACTGTTTCTGTTTTGGAATAATGGTAAAGTGCGGTTTTGATTCAGATTTTGATTTATGCTGATACTTACGTTGTTGTTAAATATCAAAGGTGGTATTAGTATAGATGAATGATGTTGACTTCAGTATGGAATGTTGTGAGCATCAAAGTTCGTATTGATATCTAATTTGATATGACATTAAAATAAGTATTAATTTGAAGAGTTTGGTTTTGAATAAAGTTTATGATCCAATCCATAATCATTGTCTCATGTTATTGTGGTTTACGATATTTCTATAAACACTGTTTTACGAATTTTATTCTCGTCAAGATTCAAAATATTGCTGAAGCATCTCGCTCAAAAATATCAAATTGGTTTTGAATACAATTAAGGAATTAAATCTGGGATTCCTCAACTAAAATTTTATGATTCAACAACTATGATTTTAAATGTTCGGCTCTAATGCAGATGTAGGTTTTATATCAAAACGACCCCATATATGTCATAATGATCTTGCTGAGCATTTCTTTCGCTCATACTTGCCTGTTTTAAATTTAACCTCCAGTGAGGATTAACTTGCTGTTTAGCCGCGTAATTCGAGGAAGCAAGAAGAAGCTCTTGGAAGGTGGTTGGTCCAGGGTTTGCGAATTAGTGTAAGTTCTTTTGTGTAAAGTTGTTTATATTATATTGTATTATATTGTGTTATTTTATTTGGGGCCTAGTATACTTCATTTTGAAGTTATACTAGTGGGTTTAGTTTTGAGTTAGAATTTATTGAAAAGAGTTTTAAAAGAAAGCGAAAAAAATTATTGATGGAATTTGGATTTCATGTTTCTAGAACTGTAACCTTAAAAGATCTTGGATTAGTTTGGGGTCATTTATGCTAAATATCTTCCGCGGGCATTTATTTATCGATTAAACAGGTTGATTTGGATTGAGGTTTCATAGTGACGACCAAATCCTCTGACCCCGGATTTGGGGGCGTTATAGGTTGGTATCAGAGCTGAGGTTATAGTAAACTAGAAATGAGAGTGTGTAGGAGTGTGTATAGCTATGTGAGGATGTTTGAGCTCATATCGAGTTCCTGTTGGACTATTGGATATAGTACCAACGAATAAGTTAAGATAGGCGCATTCGTTCGAGATGGTTATGCTGAGCTGGATGGAACTCCTGGCAGTTGCAAAACTTCTATTGTGGAACCTTTCGAGGCTACTACGTTTTGACGACGATGAAGATTATCGATATCCTTGGAACATGAAGAAGCATCTGGAATCAGATGGCGAGTTAACTGGAGAGTTCAAATTGAAGATAAATATTAAGACTTTGGCAATACCTTCTCTTTCTATAATTTATTTTGGCCTCTCTCAAAAGAGATATCTGTGAGAGGATATATTCCCTAACACTCATTTTCAATCATATTTGTGTTTTAAATGTTCCAGAGGCTTTCATGAAGCCTATTTTTCAGGTTTTGATAGCTCTGCCAAGTTATGATAATTTAACTTCCACTTTTCTTATATGGCGGATAGTTTATTGGGATGTGACACCGCTTGCTTATTTGGTGTCAGAATTTTTCTCTGGATTCTATTCCTTCAGAAATATCAGCTTTGAAATCTTTTCACTTTTATTCATTTGATTTTGGATTCCTTTGATATTCTTTTATTCTGACTGGGATGAACAACCCTAACTATAGGGGACATAAGGTATACCTGTCTGTGTGATAGGAGTTGGATGGGACACCATCACTTGTGTGTATTGTGAATACATGAAGGTTAACAACCTTTAGTAGTGTCTTAATTTGGACACGCAATACCAAGTTCATTTGATCATATTGATCTCTCAGTTATTCTTTCATTTCAACAATACTTTTTATCAAATTCAGATTCTATCCTGTTATGATATGAAATTCTTTTCTCTTTGAAATTCTATGATTTTATCATCTCAAATATTCAAAGGTATGCCAATCAAGTTAAGCTGAGTTATCTTGGTCAAGTAAAAGTAAGGCGATGTGATGGAATTACGAAGGACGACAGCGGACTGCAATGCGATTAGAATATCAGTGGCGTATACCGAAGTCAGTATGTTTCTTTATTTCTCTCTCTATTTAACTATATCTCTTTTTTTTATTCTCTCTATCTTCTCTATTCTTCTTTCTCGCAATCAGTAAAAAGTAATTCTATTGAAGAATTGGTCAAAGGGTGTGAATGGAACAGTGGTGCACAGTGAAGCTCCTGTAAAAGTTTTATTATACAAGGAATACAAGATTTATTTGAGATTATGGAAAATTGAGTTTATTTGGAAATGGAAAATTTGTGATAAGATCCCTAGTGCTCTCTTCTGTTGATTCCGAGGACGGAATCCTTATAAGTGGGGTAGATTGTAATATCCCATATTTTCAGATATTATTTTTATAATTATTTGGAATTATTTATGTGATTTTAGGTGAATTTTAGTGAATTATCTGATAAGTGGAATTGATGTTTGGGTGTTTAGATGTGATATTATTTGAGTATTTGAATTTTTATATGTCCAGAATAAAATATAGATAATTGTGATATTTTTCTGGTAATTTTTGGACTGTTAGATGATTTTATATTGAGTTATGAATTATTAATTATTTTCTGAATAATTACCAAACTTATTTAATTAAGCCGGGAATCGTCCGACTTCAACCGTTTTTGCGTTTTTACAACCCGAAACTCTTCCGAAAACTCCTTCCTAACCGAATCTGGTAATTCTGGACATTTTCTGTGTTTTGACTTTTTCAATCCGGATTACGGTTTGACCCGTGCATGGCCCGACGCAATATTTTCGATACGATAATCATTTCGGTAATCGACAAAAACCCGTATTCTCGAGAGACGGGATATTTTTACGTTATTTTCGTATATAGTGTTTTATAAAAAGTTCGGTTTTGATAATTATCCAATTCTGGTATTGAATTGTATCATTTTTGTAGTTACTTAGTGGCTAAACAACTAATTTAACGATCCAAACTGATCCAGAACGATCCAATATTTCATAAATATAAATAGCCTATTTCTTATTTCTTTTATTCCGTTTATTCATTTGCAACCAGTTAAAACACCGTAAATACAGAGAAAAACCTGAGAAACCGATACGTTCCCGAGAATCAAACACAAGAATGAAGGCGTTATCGAACTCCGATTCGGGCGTACAGCATATCAAAACGAAGCTCTTGAAATCTTCTTTCTGAATCAATCATCAGTTTCTTTCCAGAAATCATGGTAATTTTCTTATTTAATTATTTATATTCAAATTATTTGATAATTAAATTATGAAAATTTGTTCTTGATGTTGTTGATGTGATTTGATGCTTCCATGTTGTAGAGCATGTTTTTCTGGTCGATTTGGTATATTATACTTCAAAAATAGAGTTCAATATCATATAGAAATTAAGGTTTGATTTTCTGAAAATTTCTTGAATATGTGTTCTTGGTGTTCTTGAAGAATTCTGAAAATCAAAGTCAATTTTGAAGGTGTTATTGAACACCAAATCACAAGTATGAATATCCGTTTTGAAGCTCTCAACATCCTCTTTCCTATTTGCTCATCAAAATTATCAGAGGACTAGTAATTTATAAAATCGATTTTTAGGGTTCTTATTCAGATTTAGGGGTTTTTAATTTGCTGATTGTTGCCTTGTATAATTGATTGTATTAGATTATACGTGTTACAAGCTTCGTTTTAAGATGTTAATTGTTGAATTTGGTTCAGTAAATAGTAAAAATTGCGATTCGCCGGAAAGTACGTCGGGGGTTAATTTCCCGATCGATTACCGGGTTCTAGCGATTGGTGATCGTTGCTGATGTTGTTTCTGAGTTTAGGAGTCGAATTAGAGAATATTTGGAGTTAAAACCGTAAAGATTGGCCTCGTTTTTGCCCTGGGAAGTCACCGGAGCTCGGCGGCCGGACGTTTTCCAGTCGTCTTCCTCAATTTTCCGGTCGGCTTCAAGCCCGACCCGGAAATTTCTTCAGGGTCCGTTTCCCTAATTGCTTTGACCCTAATTTGATTCAATTTTTCCCCAAATTCAATTACCTGATTTGTTTTTGGATTTTTCTATTAAAATTTATTTCAAAAACCTTATGTTTAATTCTAAAAATCATTATTTTAATTCTGAAATTTATTTTTAATTCAAAAATAAATCCAAATTATTTAATTAATTAATTTTAGTTGATAATTAATTATTTAATTAGTCAATTAATTTAAATATTAATTGATTAATTATTTTAATTAGTTATTAATTAATTTTAATTGATTATTTAATTAGATTTAATTATTTATTTTTGATTTAAAAATTTCAAAAAATAGTTTCGAGCTTTAAAATATTATTTTAAATTATTTTCCAGGCTCGATAAATCATATAAAATTATTTTAGGGTGTTTGAACCCTATTATTTTATTATTAAATGATTCGGAGATTGTTTTAATTCCGAAAAATGTTCAAAAATTCATAATAAATAAACCGTTCATCCGTTTAATACGAAACGAACGCGTACAGACTCAGAAACATATTCCGCTTTCAATAAAAATACTTTCGAGACCCGAATTCTTTTGTTTCGAAAGGTCGCTTGTTTTACGAATCATTCTGAGTCGATTTTTGATCGATAAATCATATTTTTGACCCGATTTCCGTTTTAAACATACCGAGTCAACCCTTCTGATGAACCGAGTCTTATGTGATATGAATTATGTGATATATGAGTTATGTGCTTATGTGCTATGTGAATTACGTGAATATGTGGGTCATAAGTCTTGTGTTTGACTGTTTTCCTTGTGTGTGGGCTATCGTATGGGTAGACGATAGGCTTTTGACGCGTAGTTCATCGAGTGGTTATTGATTAGACAATTAAAGTTCTATATTTTAATTATAGATGCAGATCATTCGAGTTGATCAAGACAAGATGTTGGATAAAGAGTGAGATGGAATGGAACTTGATATCTGGCTTCTAGCAATCGCAGGAGCAGCATATCAGTAAGGTGTTGAAAAGTAGGACGGAGATGTCTTGAGACAGAATGTCAGAATAGATGCATCTTTGCAAGTGTGATTAACTGCTAAAAAAACTCAAAGGCAAGTACCCCTGACTTCGCTTATCATTCAAGTGACGTTAATTTCGAATCATATTATGCAAGTATTGTTTTCCCTATTCTCTGTTCAGAATATATAAATATTTTACATATCGCTGAATTAAATAATTCTATTTATGCAAATACTCATCTGCTATTCTATATTCAAAATAGTCAAGTGATTTTACTTATCCAATTACTGGATTTATAAATGTTTTGGATTTTGAGAAAAGTGATTTGGTTGTGAATATTCCTACCCAAGTTAATGGGGGAATAAAATTATTTCGGGTGTCGAGTATCATGACCCCTTTTCAATAAAAGGTTTTAAGATTGGATGGTTACTGATTGCGTAAGAGGCCGAAGCACCGGTCCAGCGTGAGCTATTATATAGAAGTGTAATACGGAAGTGTAATATCTTAAAAGGCTTGTTATGCCTTTTCTGGTGCCCTATAGGTACCGTATGTCTTCGGGATACGGGTAGTACCTATATTAACGGTATGGCTGCGGGATACCGGTGTTGTTTCATGACTGATCATTAGGAACAGCATAGTGCATAATTTGGTTCCAATCGATATTATTATATTACTTTTGATAATCTTATAAGGAATGATTTATCAACTGTTTCTGTTTTGGAATAATGGTAAAGTGCGGTTTTGATTCAGATTTTGATTTATGCTGATACTTATGTTGTTGTTAAATATCAAAGGTGGTATTAGTATAGATGAATGATGTTGACTTCAGTATGGAATGTTGTGAGCATCAAAGTTCGTATTGATATCTAATTTGATATGACAGCAAAATAAGTATTAATTTGAAGAGTTCGGTTTTGAATAAAGTTTATGATTCAATCCATAATCATTGTCTCATGTTATTGTGGTTTACGATATTTCCGTAAACACTATTTTACGAATTTTATTCTCGTCAAGATTCAAAGTATTGCTGAAGCATCTCGCTCAAAAATATCAAATTGGTTTTGAATACAATTAAGGAATTAAATCTGGGATTCCTCAACTAAAATTTTATGATTCAACAACTATGATTTTAAATGTTCTGCTCTAATGCAGATGTAGGTTTTATATCAAAACGACCCCATATATGTCATAATGATCTTGCTGAGCATTTCTTTCACTCATACTTTCCTGTTTTAAATTTAACCTCCAGTGAGGATTAACTTGCTGTTTAGCCGCGTAATTCGAGGAAGCAAGAAGAAGCTCTTGGAAGGTGGTTGGTCCAGGGTTTGCGAATTAGTGTAAGTTCTTTTGTGTAAAGTTGTTTATATTATATTGTATTATATTGTGTTATTTTATTTGGGGCCTAGTATACTTCATTTCAAAGTTATACTAGTGGGTTTAGTTTTAAGTTGGAATTTATTGAAAAGAGTTTTAAAAGAAAGCGAAAAAAATTATTGATGGAATTTGGATTTCATGTTTCTAGAACTGTAACCTTAAAAGATCTTGGATTAGTCTGGGGTCATTTATGCTAAATATCTTCCGCGGGCATTTATTTATCGATTAAACAGGTTGATTTGGATTGAGGTTTCATAGTGACGACCAAATCCTCTGACCCCGGATTTGGGGGCGTTACACAGAGAGCCTAGGCAAGAGCCAGATTGGACACCACTATACAGGAAACAGAAAGAGATACTGAAGGAGATCAAGGGAAAGCCATTCTATTACCCACTGAAGGCCATGCAGACTCCCCCAGAGAGCAGGCCTTACAACGGACAATGCGACTATCATGAAACACATGGGCACAAAACTGAAAATGATCTCTCTCTCAAATACTTCATTGAAGATCAAGTAAAAAAGGGTAACCTGAATCAGTACATCTCCCGAGAGAAAAATCAGAAGGAAGACAGAAAAAGTAGAGGAAATATTGTAGTGAATGTGGTCCTAGGGGGGTCACACTCCCCCCCTAGGAGCCCGGGCTCAGGAGATGAAGTATTCTCCATCCAATCCTACCCGGAGATGGTAATCTCATCCAACAACAAGGATTATGAAGGGGTCAACCCGAACCATAATGAAGCTTTGGTGGTGATACTTGACATCTTTGATAACGAGGTCAGGAGAATGCTGATAGACAATGGCTCTTCAATAAATATACTCTTCAAGCATACTGTGGACCGGATGAAGCTCGGGAGCGTGCACTCAAATAACTTGGTCCCGATCCAGGGAACCTTATACTTGCCAGTGATATTTGGATCGGCCGCAAACCAAGTGATCCATGTAATAAAATTCTACGTGATCAACATACCATCATCCTACAACGGCATAATTGGACGATCAGCTCTAACCAGGATCCAAGCAATCACCTCTATATCACACTTGAAAATCAAATTCCCAAACCCAACCGGGGTAGGAGAAGTTAAGGGAGATTATGAGATCGCTGAAAGATATTATAGCCAGGCCCTGGTAATGGCTGAAACTCACCAAGACAACAAGAGGAAGACAGTAGTCCTTCACAAACAGCAAAGCATTAAGAAACATCGCCCCCATTCAAGGGATGATGCGAGAAAAGAAGTCCGGATCATAGAATCCATCCCGGATCCAAAAGCAACCAAACCAAGCTCGAAAGAGCGAAAAAGCAACCAAGTCACAGCAGAGATTGAATTGAGCCCAGGCCTCGGCCAAGGCGATCCTACTGTGCAAGCAACCAACCCTGAAATAAGTGAAGTAGGGGAAAACAACCAAAAAGAAATGACAGCCTAGGGTCAGGTCTATATGAAGAATAACACAAATTCCCGGACCCAATAGTTGGTATCAAGCATGGATCATGCCAAGATCGAGGCCGCTGTAGAAACGGAAACAATTCTGATCAATGCGAGCGATCCTTCCAAGAAGGTAAAGATAGGATCCGGACTCGAGGCTTTCTTCAGAAAAGACCTGGTATCATTACTCCGGTACTCTGATATATTTGCCTGAAGCCCAAGAGACATGCCCGGGCTGGATAAATCCATAGCAATGCATAGCTTGGACGTCAACCCCGAGAGGAAACCAGTTAAGCAGAATAAAAGGAATTTCGCACCAGAAAGGCAGAAAGCAATAGATGAAAAGGTTGAGAAACTACTGAAAGCTAAGATCATATGCGAGGTCAAGTACCCGGAATGGTTGGCAAATTTTGTTATGGTGAAAAAAGCAAACGGGAAATGGAGAATGTGTGTCAATTACACCGACTTGAATAGTGCATGCTCAAAAGATCCTTATCCCTTGCCAAACATTGATCAATTGATCGACGCCACATCCGGGCACTTAATTCTGAGCTTTATGGATGCCTAATCGGGGTACAACCAGATTAAAATGAATCTGAAAGATATCTTGAAAACATCCTTCATCACCTACAGGGCGGTCTATGCCTAGGTAATGCTGCCTTTCGGATTGAATAATGCGGGAACAACCTACCAGAGAGCAATGAATAAAATCTTCAAAGACCAGATTGGAAAGAACCTGAAATCCTATGTTGATGACATGATTGCAAAGTCAACAAGCATCCCCGGTCACAAAGGAGACTTAAGAGAATGCTTTAACAACTTGAGAAAGTACTCACTCAGACTTAATCCAGAAAAGTGCACATTCGGAGTAGGGGCAGGAAAATTTCTTGGATTCATGATCAGCAACCGGGGAATTGAAGCCAACCCAGAAAAGATAAGAGCAATCCAGGAGATGAGGCCTCCCAGAACACATAAGGATGTGCAAAAGCTAGGAGGGTCACTGGCAGCACTTAGAAGATTCATCTCAAAGCTAGCTGAGAGATGCCTACCCTTTTTTGATTTATTGAAAGGAGCAACCAACAAGAGAGAAGTTAATTGGAGTCCGGAATGCCAGAGCGCATTTGAAAAAATTAAAAGGTATCTTCCTCAACCTCCTGTATTAACCAAAGCCCAACCCGGGGAACCCCTATCCCTTTACCTATCAGTAAGGGCCCTGGCAGTTGGAGCAGCTCTAATCAGGGAAGAGAATGGAAAACAGCAACCAGTTTACTATGTGAGCCAAGTACTAAAAGACGCGGAGACCCGATACCCAAGGCTAGAAAAGTTTGCTTTTGCCTTAGTCACAGCATCCAAGAAGCTCATACACTACTTCCAGGGAAGGGAGATCCGGGTTGTAACTCACCAACCCTTGAGGAAGATAATACACAAGCCAGATGTCTCGGGAAGGTTGGTAAATTGGGCAGTTGAGCTAAGCCAATTCAACTTGAGTTTCATCCCAAGAACAGCAATCAAAGCCCAGGCTTTGGCCGATTTCATAATAGAGTGCAACTTCACGAAAGACGAGCCTAAGCCCATGAGCATCGACCCTGAGAGCAACAATGATCAAGACACAAGAGCCTGGGCTCTCAAAGTTGACGGTTCTTCAACAAATGAAAGATCAGGAGCATGGCTCATTTTAAAGAGCCCAAAAGGCTTCACAATTCAAACCGCAATCTCTTTTGGCTTTTTAGCAACAAACAACCAAGCGGAATATGAGGCCTTGATAGTAGGATTGAAGCTAGCAAAAACACTCAGGATCCAGGACCTCAAAATCTACAGCAACTCATAGATCGTAGTAAAGTAAACAAACGGCGAGTACATAGCCAAGGATCCAGTTCTAGCCAAGTACCAAGCTCTTGTCCAAAGCCACCTCACCTTGATACCAAAAACACATGTCGTACAAATCTACAGAGAGGAGAATTCAAAGGCTGATACACTATCTAAACTGGTTCAAAACTCATCAGACCTGGATTGCTCCGTCTACTTCGAAGAGTTACAGAGACCAAGCACAGAATTTGAAGAGGTCATGGAAATAGACAACAACCCAAATTGGATGACTCCATTTATCAACTACTTGGAGAAGGGAGAGCTCTCGGAAGACAAATGGAAGGCTCAAAGTTAAAAGCCAAGGCATCAAAATTCTTTATCGAAGAAGAGATACTCTATCGCCGGACCTTTTCATCTCTAATCCTAAAGTGCATTGGCCCAGGGGAGGCACAGTACTGTCTGATGGAGGTTCACGAAGGGATATGCGGGGATCATATGTCCGCAAAGGCCCTAGCTCATAAGATCATAAGACAAGGGTACTACTGGCCAACTATTCACTAGGATGCAGTAGATTTTATGAAAAAATGCAAGGAATGCCAGCTCTTCAGCAATGTGACCCGGATGAGCCCAGTACTACCCTCGTCATTCTTGTCATTAATCCCCTTTGCTTTATGGGGCATTGATATCATGGGACCCTTCCCCAGGGCCAAAGGAGACCTCAGGTACTTGCTAGTCTGAATCAATTATATGACCAAATGGGTAGAGTTAAAGGCCATGAGAACGATAAACCAACAAGATTGCATCAAGTTCATGGACAATATCTTGATGAGGTTCGGGATCCCGAAAGTACTGGTCTCAGATAATGGGCCACAGTTTGTTAGATCAGAATTTGAATCCTACCTTCAAGAGCAGGGTATCCGGCACAAGAAATCATCTGTAGCCTACCCTCAAGGGAATGGCCAAGTAGAAGTAACCAACCGGATCCTTCTCCGGGGAATCGAGAAAAGGCTCAGGGAAAGAAAAACCAAATGGCTTGAAGAATTGCCTAATGTCCTATGGGCCTACAGGACCAGCCCTTGGACGAGCACGGGAGAAACACCCTTCAAACTGGCTTATGAAACTGAAGCAATGCTACCAATTGAAGTAGGACCCCCATCCCATCGAGCAATCAACTTTGATGAAATAGCAAATGAGGAGGGGCTCAGAACAAATATTGAGCTAATTGATGAAGTCCGAGACCAGGATGTGGCAAGGATGGATAAGTACAAGGAAAAAACTAAAGAACACTTCAGCAAGAAGTCCCGGGTCAAAAACTTTCAAGTTGGGGACCTGGTACTTCGAGACACAGAAGCTTCAGATCCTACCAACACGGGGAAGCTAATGCCAAGGTGGGAAGGCCCTTATAAGATCAAGGAAGTGTTAAGGCCAATCACGTACAAGCTCATGAATATGGATAAATTCGGGATCCCGAACACTTGGCATGGACTCAGACTTAGAAAATTCTATCAATAGAAAAGCAACCAAAATCAAACAAAAAACTTGTAGCCTATGGCAAGCAACCACTCTATGATCCAATATTTTGTTTGAAAAAAATTCCAAATCAATGAAAAGAATTTTCCCTTCTCAAAAAGTTGTAATTTCTTTTACCTTAGTAGTAAAGCAAACAAAAAATAATCCGGATATGGTCTCATACCCGGGTTGGAAGCAAAAAATAAAAGCAGAAAACCCGGAAAAATTTTCAAATCCGGATTAACAGCAACCACTATTTACTTAGAGAATTTCTAAGTACATAGAGCAAACATCAATCTAGATTGGTAGCATACCCGGATTGAAAGCCAATATTAAAAGCAAAAATCAATCCGGATAAGCATCCAAATCCGGGTTGAAAACAACCATTATGTACTCAGATCATTTTCTAAGTACATAAAGCAATATAAGCAAACATTAATCCGGATTGGTAGATCCAGATTGGTAGCATACCCGGATTGAAAGCCAATATTAAAAGCAAAAATCAACCCGGATAAGCATCCAAATCCGGGTTGAAAATAACCATTATGTACTCAGATTATTTTCTAAGTACATAAAGCAACATAAACAAACATCAACCCGGATTGGTAGCATACCTGGATTGAAAGCAATCTTACAAGCAAAAAACAACCCGGATAAGCATCCAAATCCGGGTTGAAAATAACCATTATGTACTCAGATTATTTTTTAAGTGCAAAAAAGAGAAAAAGCAAACAAAAACCCGGATATGGTGTCACACCCGGGTTGACAACCAATATATAAAATAAAAATTAACCCGGATGGGAATCCTAATCCGGGTTGAAAACTACAATTATGTACTTGGATTATCCTTCAGTACAAAAAGAAACAAAAGCAACCATCAATTCGGATATGGTATCATACCCGGATTGGAAGGCAATATAAAAATAAAAAATTAACCCTGATAAGGCTTCATACTCGGAACCACCCGGCTATAAACCCAATCCGGGTTGGGGGACATATCCACAGCCCGGATTAAAATCATTTTGGCATAATATTTCTGAAGCACCAGCAACAACTCTGGTTTGAATCCGAGCCAGGAACCGGATCAAGCAGCAAAGCTAACTCACCGGGTAGGACGTCTAACCCGGATCAAGAGCTTAAATAATTGTAATATCTTCTAAACAAGCGAGTTAACAAAGTAAATCTAATTAAAAGTAAGATCCGGATTGCCACCAATCCGGATAGGTCCAAATATTATAAATAGTTCAAATCAAAGTACGGGAATCAGAAATCCTATGGAACGGAAATTACATGAGCAAGGCCCGAAAAGCTTAACAAAGCTGTAGCAAATCTAAAGGAAACTGGGGATAGGGCCATCATGTGGTTCCGGTTCACCCCGACCCTGTTCAACAGCTGATTTGGCTGCAAGGAACTCCCGAATGAAGCTATCCCAATTAGCCGGGGGGTCAGACTTAATGTGCCTCTCCACAATAAGCCATGTCATGTGGACCTCCGGGACTCTAGCCTGGGCCACCTCGATGTCATAAACATCCCAAGCTTTGAACTCGGCGATGATAGCTTCCTTGTTCAGATTCTCCTTAGCAGCCAAGTCAGATTTAAGCTTCTCCACCTCCTTGGAAAGGCCATCAGCCCGAGCCTTCTCTTCCTTCAGCTGCTCATTCAATCCGGACTTGACAGTTCGGAAGCTCTCCCGGCCTCGTCCGGCTCATCCTTTAAGTTATTAACTCGAAACTTCTCAGCTCTAGTCCGATTGTCGGCCTCATGGATCTCTGTAAAAGCGACATCCGAGTAGATGGATATGGTGCTCCCGAGCTGGAAAAAGACAAGACATAAACTAAGTACAGAAACTAAGTTGAGGGACACAATCTGGAACTAAAATCATAGAATAATTTAACATTACCTACCCCCATTGCCCGATTAACTTCTTCAAAGCAGAAAAAGCAAACAAAAACCCGGATATGGTGTCACACCCGGGTTGACAACCAATATATAAAATAAAAATTAACCCGGATGGGAATCCTAATCCGGGTTGAAAACTACAATTATGTACTTGGATTATCCTTCAGTACAAAAAGAAACAAAAGCAACCATCAATTCGGATATGGTATCATACCCGGATTGGAAGGCAATATAAAAATCAAAAATTAACCCTGATAAGGCTTCATACTCGGAACCACCCGGCTATAAACCCAATCCGGGTTGGGGGACATATTCACAGCCCGGATTAAAATCATTTTGGCATAATATTTCTGAAGCACCAGCAACAACTCTGGTTTGAATCCGAGCCAGGAACCGGATCAAGCAGCAAAGCTAACTCACCGGGTAGGACGTCTAACCCGGATCAAGAGCTTAAATAATTGTAATATCTTCTAAACAAGCGAGTTAACAAAGTAAATCTAATTAAAAGTAAGATCCGGATTGCCACCAATCCGGATAGGTCCAAATATTATAAATAGTTCAAATCAAAGTACGGGAATCAGAAATCCTATGGAACGGAAATTACATGAGCAAGGCCCGAAAAGCTTAACAAAGCTGCAGCAAATCTAAAGGAAACTGGGGATAGGGCCATCATGTGGTTCCGGTTCACCCCGACCCTGTTCAACAGCTGATTTGGCTGCAAGGAACTCCCGAATGAAGCTATCCCAATTAGCCGGGGGATCAGACTTAATGTGCCTCTCCACAATAAGCCATGTCCTGTGGACCTCCGGGACTCTAGCCTGGGCCACCTCGATGTCATAAACATCCCAAGCTTTGAACTCGGCGATGATAGCTTCCTTGTTCAGATTCTCCTTAGCAGCCAAGTCAGATTTAAGCTTCTCCACCTCCTTGGAAAGGCCATCAGCCCGAGCCTTCTCTTCCTTCAGCTGCTCATTCAATCCGGACTTGACAGTTCGGAAGCTCTCCCGGCCTCGTCCGGCTCATCCTTTAAGTTATTAACTCGAAACTTCTCAGCTCTAGTCCGGTTGTCGGCCTCATGGATCTCTGTAAAAGCGACATCCGAGTAGATGGATATGGTGCTCCCGAGCTGGAAAAAGACAAGACATAAACTAAGTACAGAAACTAAGTTGAGGGACACAATCTGGAACTAAAATCATAGAATAATTTAACATTACCTACCCCCATTGCCCGATTAACTTCTTCAAAGCAGCAACCATGCTATATCCCTCAACTTCCTCCCAGTCATCCTCAGAGGGAATGCTCGACATGAACCCAGCATGGTCGACCAAAGACTTGGTTCCTATCTTCACAGCATCCCCATCTGGGCCCTTCCCTTCCGAGTCACAGACGACCCGGTTAGAGATGAAAGCTTTGGCCCGGGGAGGTTTGGTTGGGACTGATTTCCTTTTCTTTCTTGGGGGATTCTCGTCACCCGGAATCTCCTGAACCTCGGGCTCAGAGTCCCCTGCATCATGGCCCGGGTTCAAGATGTTCTGAGGGACTGAAGATTCAGCCCCACCCTCGATTTCAGCAGACCCGGATCTAGGTCCTGAGGCCCCCTTAGTAGTCTTGAAAGCCAGGCCAAGAGTATTGAAAGTTGCGGCATAAGCGGAAGAAGACATGATTCCGAGAAAGTCACGGTTGAAATGAGGCAGACCTGTAGAAGCACAAGAAAAGGAGGTCAGATTCCGGGATAAAAGGATTCGGATCTAAATGCACGATAAAGGACCCGGATCGGGACAAAACAATATTCGTAGTACAAAAAAGCAAATAGGACCAGGATCTGGATCAACAAGCGAAGCAAGAGACCCGGATCAAGGGCCATCATTTTATCTAAACAAATTACAAGTCAAAAGCAAATAGGACCAGTGTCCGGATCAACAAGCGAAGCAAGAGACCTGGATCAAGGGCTAGCATCTTATCTAAACAAATTACAAGTCAAAATCAAATATGACAAGGATCCGGATCAACAAACGAAGCAAGAGATCTGGATCAAGGGCCAACATTTTATCTAAACAAATTACAAGTCAGATGCAAACTCTCTAAGATAAATCTAAACAGAACGACCGATCTGGATCATACACATAGAAATGGGGCACGGATTCGGACCAAACAACAAGGAAAGTCTAAGTGGAAAGGACCCAGATCTATATATAAAAAAACAAAAAAAAACTTACACCCGAGTTTAAAGAGCAGCTTATGATTCATGAAAGTATCCCGGGTCGGCTGGAATCCGAGGGAATCATAGAAGGACCTCATTTGAGACAAGGCCCGACCTTCAAGTACAGCCGGACTGAACTTGGTCTAAACACCTTCCATTGTAAAGTAAGGGAGATAAACTAGATCATATCCCTTCAGCAGAATGATCTCCCCATTACAGAACTTTAAGGAGGTCTGGTGCATAATAGGCTTGGCTCTACCCAGGCCGTACCCACACTCCGCGGCCCGGAACCTAATCTCGTAAAAAGGTTTCTGACTGGATTTGGAAAGATAGAAGATTTGGTGGAAGAACCAGGTCATAGACTTTATCCCATTCGAGGTGATCTGTATCGGGGATATCTTGTACACATGCTTGTAGAGGTGTTTGATAAACATATAGCAGCGGGGGCTCCACCCGGATCTAATATGCTCCATCCAGATGGAAGAAACCCGTCTTTCGGGCGGTGATAGATCCTTTCATTAGGTTCCGGCCACCTCCACTCAACATCAGGGGTCAATTGGAATGCAGCCCGGGCCACCTCATCCATCTCAGCCGGGTCCGCCTCGGAGAAATTTTTTTCAGTTGATAATGATCTCGGCTTATAGGAAACTCGGCGAACATCCTCTCGAGAGCTTCCTGGTTATACACCCCGGGGTGACCATTAGGCTGTCTGTCATACCTAGCCCTACCGTAATAGACTTCGTTATCAATATCTGCAGGATTCTCAATAAAGTGGTACTTTACATCTATGCAATATCCCTCAGGTGTGAAGGGGAGCGAGTTCCCTAGAAATTTTCTTGTACCTGAACTTTGAGATTATCTCAATAGAAGGGGAGGCTTTCTTGCCCATCTCTACCCGGATCTGTTCCCTCTCGGTCGAATCCGAATCACTCTCCTCGCTAGAAAAACCCAGGTAACAGTTTAGAGCTCTCCTGGGAAGCCTCTTGATCCGGACCATAAACCTATTAAAATCAAGGTGAGTTAGTCTGGGTTTCTACAATTTTTAAGTCTTTTGCTAAGCGGTCAGGATCAAGGACAATATGTTAATCTTTCCATAACCTAATGATCCGAACCGCTAATGCAAGTCCAACCCGGAAAAACATCAACGATCCGGATCACATATGCTAAAAATAAAAGCAACCCCTGAAACACCCAAATTCCCAGAACCACAACCAACTCGGGTAACAGGAAGCAAAAGAGGACCCAGATCAAGAGCCTTAGCATAGATCTGAATCGAAACAACTAATATAAATCATAAAGTTCCCTAAGTCATAAAATTCTACCCAAGCAACCTGGACTAAATCCGGGTTTTGCACCCCCTACCCGGATCGAAAGAAAACCCCAACCCATAAAATAATTACTTTGAAAATCAGAGAGCAAAATACATAGCCTTTTCATATACATACATTTTTAACCAAGAACACCACCAACAAACCCAGAAAAATCCAACCAAAAACAAACTAAAATGAGCCCAAAAAATAGAGAAAATTGCAGATCTAAACAAATACAAGCGAGAAATGGACAAATACCCCACAGAAACAACCCAAAAAGTGAAGAGTCTATAACAAAATCAAAGCAGTCGAAACCTTTGGGCAAAGTATGGAAATTCGAAAATAAAAGGAATAGAAAAAACAAGTAAGAAAAAAGATAAGAAGAAAGGGGCTTATAGATTTGCCGAACATGAGAGAAAGAAAAGACGGGATGACGATGGAAAAATCAGGCAGCAAACACTCCAAAGCTTCGAAGAACTCTAAGGGAATTGAGAGAGAAAAGAAGAAGGCGAAGTGACTTTTCATTTTTGGGTGAAAATAAAAAATAAAATGGAAGAGGGGAGCCAGTCTTTTATAGGCCCAGGAAGGAGTAACTCCTCCTTCCACGTGGCATCTAGGGATTCGTCCTCCCAGAAGTTACAAAATATACATATAAACACATATATACATACTTAAAGCGCATTAAACCCCATGATGATTATGGGCCGGTTTTCTAGGGAGTAACTTCTGAAATTTTAAATTCATGGGAGGGAAAAATCTAAAAAACATTACAAATTCCAAACAAAATGCAGCATCCTACCCGGATCATTGACACCTACCTGGATGAAAGTGAATCCAGACCTACGAGCAGCAAACAAACAGAATTTTATCTAAGGCAACAGTTTTCACCTACCCGAATCCGGATTGGTCCCCTATACACCAGATCCGGATTGGGAGCTCCAGGGACAGAAATTTTCCTAAAGCAGCCAAATTCTTCTACCTTAATCCGGATTGACATCTACTACACCAGATCCGGATTGGGGGGCAACCAGGGAGCATAAATTTTTCTAAAGCAACCAAATTCTTCTACCCTAATCTGGATTGGCATCTACTACACCAGATCCAGATTGGGGGGCAACCAGGGAGCAGAAATTTTTCTGAAGCAGCCAAATTCTTCTACCTTAACCCGGATTGGTATCTACTACACCAGATCCAGCTTGGGGGGCAACCAGGGAGCAAAAATTTTTCTAACGCAACCAAATTCTTCTACCTTAATCCGGATTGATATCTACTACACTAGATCCGGCTTGGGGGGCAACCAGGGAGCAGAAATTTTTTTGAAGTAGCCAAATTCTTCTACCTTAACCCGGATTGGTATCTACTATACCAGATCCAGCTTGGGGGCAACCAGGGAGCAAAAAAATTTCTCCTAAAATAACAGCTACATGATACTACTCTACTCCCTCATCCAGAGAATCTGCATAAGGGAGTGGGGATAAATGATAGGGTATAAGCAACCCGGATAGGACCCAACCAGGATCTATGGGTTATCAGGCTCAATTTATGGATCAAGGCCCCCCTCTCCCAGGGCAATCAAGTGGGGAGACCCAGGCTCAGGGCCAACCTAGGACCTGGATCATCTTCTACCAGGTTGCAGCCCATGACCTGGATCACCTGCCTACCCGGATCCGGCCCAGAACCAGGATCACCCTGAGGGGGGTCACAGAAAGCACATGCACATTCCACAACCCGCCAAGGAAGGGTACGTGGGCACGTGATGATGACAACTATCAATAACCAACATATCAGACAAACTCGACGCATGTCAGAAGGCCGTTAGGATACCCTGAAGGTGGTCCTCCCTTGGACACGTGTATGCAATCCACCCAAGCCAGACGTCCTCCCCCTCCAAGAACCAATGGCCCCGATCTAAAGGTACCAACCCCTAAACCCTACCTTGGGGCTATATATACCCCTAAGGATGAAGGGTTAGAGGGTTAGAAAACAGTTTCACTACACACACACTCTCATACACTCAGCCTACATACACACAACAATCTTAGTCTCTCTATCTTCGTCTTCCCCAACCAGCTACTTATTCTTACACCGGAGGCGCCGCGGGGACAAAACCCCCCTCCGGTATTGTTTTACAGGATCCCAACAACAGATACACCTCATTAACATCGAGAAGGTCCAGGCACGGCATCGGAAGGAGTCGCCCCGCTCACCAGAGTTATCAGATTTTGTAGTGGGTTTACCGCGAACACGTTCTGGACATGATGCAATTTGGGTGATAGTTGACCGCCTTACGAAATCGGCTCATTTTCTTCCAATAAATGAGAAGTCTTCATTAGATAGACTAGTTCATATGTATGTACGCGAAATCGTGTTATGCCATGGTGTACCTATATCAATAGTTTCAGATCGAGACCTGTGATTCAACTCGAGATTCTAGAGGCAATTTCAAGAAAATCTTGGAACAAAATTAGACATGAGTACGACATATCATCCACAAACCGATGTCCAAAGCGAACAAACAATCCAAACCATTGAAGATATGTTGCGAAGCTGTGCAATTGATTTTTCGGGGAGTTAGGACGATCATCTACAACTCGTAGAATTCTCGTAAAATAATAGCTACCATTCCAGTATAGGCATGCCACCATACGAAGTGTTATATGGACGAAAGTGTAAAACACCGACAAGTTGGGATGAAGTTGGAGAAGGAAAGATTTATGTACCTGAATTGATTTAGCAAATGAAGGACAGTGTACCCTTGCATGCAATTTCCACTCAAATAGAGGTCAAAGATAGGACTGTCCTTTCACTCCCCACTAACTCCATTTGACCAAGCAAAAGACCAATAAAACCTTGCATGCAAAAGTTGGTTATTAGTGGATGAAGGATAAAATAGTAAGTTCAAAATCCACTACCATTTTAGTGAGAAAAAACAAATTTATACACTCCACTCACTTCATTTTCTTCACCAATACCTCACTCCACCCTCTCTTCTCTCCACCCCTCTCTCTCGGCCGCACCTACACCCCCTCCCCTCTCAATTTTTTTCTTCTTCATTTCTTCATCTTCTTGCATCTTTCAACTCCTCTAAGAAAAGGACAAGTTCACTTGGTTCTATATAATCATTCAAGGTTAGTTTCTTAGTTGCATGTATTTAAAGCCAAGGATTTAACTTTGATTCTTGTGAATCTAAAGTTGAACTAATTGTGGCTTATAAAACTTGAGCAAGAGATGGTCTTGCCGAAGTATTTTTCTTCTACTTTCAAGCCATGATCTTGGCCTCAAGCATTCGGCAATGACTCCTAAGGAGTCGAATGAATTTTTGTGGGTTGTATGCTAGTTTTATTTATTTTCCAAAAAGAAAGAAGTTTTGCATGTGACTTTGAAAGAACCTATGATCTTTTAAAATGTATTTTTATAAAGTTTCTATCCTTGCATGCTATGATTTTACACTAAATGTCACACCCCCAACTTAAACAACAAATTAAATATAGCTATTACATCATTTTAATGAAGAATACACAACCAAATCCAAGATCTTACAGTTTAGGGTTTGGAACAGCCCAACACTACCAACTATTACATCTGATTACAAATACCGAGTCCTCACACAGCTATTATTACTTATTCTACCTGAGCTCGAACATAAGCATCAGCATCACAGGTCTTACGGGCAGTCTGCTTGAATCTAACCATAGCTGCTAGCTGTAATATCAGGGTAAAGCAAGGAGTGAGCCAAATGCTCAACAAGTGCTAACAGTACGACACAAAATATAAATTGAGATATACTTTTAAGAATGACAATGGAAAGACATAACTAATGATAACGAGAGATAAAACTATGTGAGATGACATCATTTTGCTTGCATCAAAACAATTTTAAAATCATATCTTAATCAAAATCATTTTATGACGCTACGGATTACAGCCGGTGATCAGCCACAAAGTAATCCCGAACCTCGCTGGGTATTAAAACATTAACGGGAATCCCTAGGCAACTTTTAAGCCTAATATAAGTGTGGAAAGGACTCGCGTCTCAGTCCAGATCCACTATTCAAGAAAACAATTATCCCCCTTTGAGACTGAAAACCCATATTTTATTTATTTCAAAAGCTGATACCGAATGGTAACAAAATCTCTTTTAACAGTAAATATTTTTATTAAGGGATTATAGATTAACTCGAAACATGGGAAATATGGTACTAAATCTCAGGGCCATGATTCACAAAACTTTACTCTATTAGGGTAACCAAAAGGTTTTCATATGTCAGAACTTGGACAGGAAAATATGGTGAGACTAATGGATAATATGAAGAGGTAATGCCAAACTCGGATCAAAGCAATGGTTTCTCGTCAAGGTACAGGTGTTGGATCATTAAGAAGATAAGCTTCACGAATACTATGGGTGTTAAGGTAATGATCTCTAGCTCAGGATGTATATATATATCAAAATTGTCAAGCTTTAGGATAGGAAAGAGGGTATCAATCAATGAGGAATCATGTTGGTAAGTTTCTGACTATCAGAGTTCAAGGTAAGGTTCTATAGGGGTTCAAGTATCAGGATGAGATATCAATACTTAGGAATCATCAGCATATTAATCAAGATGATCAATCAAGTAATATAACAACTCTTTATTTTATCATGGCATTTAACTATCATGAAAAGACTTTTGAACTACTTGCAATACATACTCGAGGGTTCATGGCATTTCTATATAATTCAAAGATAAACGAGAGATACGCTTGATTTAAACATATCAAAATGACTCAGGATGATTGCATTGATATATATGAACTGTTTATAGTAAATATGAAGGTCAAGTTGAATCACTTGCCTTGAGATAGGCTGGTCTGGTCTGACTGGTAGGAGCAACTAGAGCTTCACTCGACTTTTATGGCAAGTTTTCCCTCGTCTCGAGATCCTACATAAATAATAATAATCCTCATTATAATATATTCTTACCATCTTAACCTATTTACAACCCGAAATTAAACATGGATGACACTTAGGCCTATACGCACCTAATTTATATCCACCTTTATATTTCAAATGTACACACGTAGCCACATAATCACATATCGTATATTAATATCAAATAACACCATATATACCATAATGCAACACTAGGCTTGGATGATCTCGACTCACCACTTAAGTCACTTGGTCGCTAAACTAGACAAAGTCCTCTAATTTTGGCTTCCTAACTCGATGTGCCTTTCCTAAATTATCCAAAACCTATTGACCCTCACTTGTGCCTTTTGCTCTACTGACCTTATACTATCTTACAACTATGGTTGTCGACCTAATACTCACTTCTAAGTGTTCTAAAACTATGTGATAAGTGATAGTACTCACTGGTACAAATTTCAGAATGACAACTATAGTTTCTTGAGTGCATTAGGCACTCTTAAACTACAAGTTTTCCTTCAAAACTTTTACACAAGACTCTCCTGACCTAAGGGCATCTCACAAGCTTGATGTGGCTCAAGGGCCTGGCTTGAGCCTTCTTGGGCCTAAGCTAAAAGTCCAAGGTTCCCCTGCTTTTCTGGGCAGAAAACACCCTGACTTGAATTAACTTGTGACACATGGTTCTAACTCATATCCTATGAACTATGGTTGAAAAAACTTCTCTGACACTCCCTCTAACTAAGGCCCAATTGGGCCTAATGAGGGCCTACCCATGACATGGTCAAATCTCCCTATTTCTAAGTTACAACAAAACTATCCCCTGCTGGACAGATTTTGTTATTCTACTTGTGCACCTAACCAAATGACATGCAAACCTCCAACCAACTCCTAAAACCTTTTGTATACTCCCAATAATAACTTCTGGTGGCTTGGGCCTCAAAGTGCACATCAATGACATGGTCAAAACTCACTCTAAACCTCAGGGTACTAAACTGATTTTCTGCAGAAACTATAACTCTCATTTTCCAAGGTTTTGACTTGACATACTCAATTAACAACAACTCAATACTTAAACCAAGACTTATACATGGTAATCTGCTGAACTAACTCCCTTATTCTCAAAATAACCTTGGGTGAGATCATCCATGCCCAAAAACAACAATATGCAACTAAATATATAACATGCAACTCATGGAAAACACATAACAAGATTTCGGCTAGGCATAAAGTTTTAAATGCTTGCAAAATCGACTTGCACCTAATGCTCATCCTTAATAATCATGAAATATAACTTCTTTTAAGTATTATTAAGAAATTTAGCATGGAAACAATCTATTTTAAGTACACCTATTTCGCATTTATAGATTTTTAAACATAACAACATGATTTCGAAAAGAATAGCATGCAAAACATGGTTGATCATCATTTTAATGTCTTAAAACTAGCATGCATGGCTAAACATAAATATATAATGAAATTTCAGTAGCATGCAAAGGATTTTAAAGCATGATATCTCCATAAAACACTTAGTTAGCACATATACATAATATATCTCATAGAGAGCTCTTGAATTCACAAGAATCAAGAGTTTCTCTTTGGAGATCACATAAGAACTACACATGCATCCATGGAACTTCAACTTCCAAGTCTCAAAACACATGGAAAGGATATAAGATGAATGTAGGTAAAAGATTTACACTTGGGAAGATGAAGAATGAATTGAAAAATGGAAGGGGGGTGGGGGATTTGGCCTTCGGCCGAGAGCAAGGTGGGAGGGGGAAAAGAGAGAAAATTTGTGGTGTGTTGGAGTGTGGAATGAGTGGAATGATTTCTCCCACTTTGATTTTTTTGTTTTATGCTTTTTGGTTGACAAATAATGAGTGGAAGTGAGAACTTACAAAAATGTCCTTTAGCTAAAGTTAGGCCATTTTGCATGCAAGGCTAATGTAGTAATTTGGTAATAATCAAATGAGTTAGTGGGGTTGGAAAAAGTCTTATTTGCCCTTTGAGAGAATAGAAGGGTGATTTGCATGCATGGTCTCTTATGTAATTTGATAAATATGACAACTAAAATTTATAATGATTTATTTTTATAAAATAAAATACAAGTTCAAAAATTATAAAATTTATACCATAAAATAACTTGGATTTTTAGAGACTTTATAAAATCATTTTCAAAATTTTTGAACAAAATACCTTTTAAAAGAAAATTTTTCCAAAGCTTAGAATATTCCTTATAAATCAAAAATAAAGAAATTAAATAAACTCTTGCTTTGAAAAATCATATACTACACAAAACAAATTTATAATGCAGAAATTTTCACTCACACTAGCGTACAATCATTGAATATATTTTCATTTGACTTTAATATTATACCAAATCCACAAATATTATTACATAAAATGCCGGTCATAACAAACATCCCTGTCTTGTAGCCTGAGTCTGAATATGATGGAGATTTCTGACCCCTATTGCTACTACCAGATCCCTTGAAGGCTTGTTTCCTCCTGAATCTCAGGTTTCCAAACATAGCTGCCATGTTGGCCATGGTGGGATCCTTCATATCTTGTAACTCTTCCATTGTATAATAATCCCTTGGGTCTCCGGAGAGATTTCCATCATCAACTTCAGCATCACAAACCACTTGATCATTTGTCTTTGGCTTTTCAGCAGTTATGTCCAAGTCCTTGTGTTTACTAGCTACAAGAGTAGTTGTCTTCAGTAACTCAACATTCTTCAAGTCCACTGCACCACTTCCATATATTATCTTAGTCTGTTCCAATTCCATTTCATGAGTCTTCATCTTCCCATATAACTTGTCCAGAGACATAGTCTTGAAGTCCAAGCGCTCACGAACTGAATCTCCTTTACTTATGAGATGTGTGGGCAATGTCAACATAAACTTCTTGTTTATCTCTTTCTGTTCATATCTCTTCCCATATATGCTCAGTTCATTTATCAACTTGTTCAATCTTTCAAAGACTGAAGTTATGTTTTCGCCTGGGAGAGATTTGAATGCCTCGTACTGGGTAGTCATAATATCAAGTCTGTTTTCTCTGACGTCTTCCGTTCCTTCCATTAACAACTCTATGGTTTTCCACATATGCTTAGCATTTTCACACACAACAATTTGATGGCTCATGTCATCATCCATGGATTCCATCAACAAGTGTTGCACCTTGGCATCCATACTATCCAATTCAATATCCTTCTCAGTGTAGTCATCTGGATTCTTAGGAATTCTCTTCTCATCATCATTTGGATCCTCTATCTCAAATACAAATGGTCCTTTCTCGATGACCTTAATGTATTTATGATCTGCAGCTCTGAGATAAAGAAGCATCCTCTTCTTCCATAGATTGTAGTTTGCCTTATCGAATTTCGGAACCTTAAGACCGCCAATCTTTTGAGAACTCATTTTTTACAGATCTGTAAAATTTTCGCAATACGATGTCTCAAACTGCAACTATCCAATCAGTCACACAACACAACCAATCAACAGAAACCCAATCTACACAACCAGAAGCTATCCCAGTCTCCGTTCAACCAAAATCCAACACAAAACTTGCTAACCTAAAGGATCTGATCTGTATATCGATCAGCAAGCTCTGATACCAATTGTTAGGTCTGGTAGGTTAATACAGAGGGGGGGTGAATGTATTATCATTCGTTTTTATCAACTAATTGCAGCGGATACGAGATTACAAAAACTAAAATGAAAAACACAAAAGCTTCGGGGGTAAATCTTATGTTATTAAGATAAACCTCGAATGGGTGCTTACAACTTTGATAAACAAATCAAAACAACAAAAGCAATTCATACTACAAATGATATAATATCGAATGTATGAAAAGCTATCACTCTAATAAGCAAGTGTTCCTATTACAATCAGCTATCAAATCCTAGGAATAACGCTTATGAGTGTGACGGATGTAAGTCTTTAATTCTGTAAAAATTTCAGCAGAGTTTCTCCTTATAATTGATGATATTCAAGTGAATCTCCAAAAACGCAAGTGAAAGCTCTACTATTTCTGATGATAGTTAGTTCTGAAACGTCCCATCAGATCTGATTGATATAGGGGCAGGAAGATGTAGAGACGTGGCAAGCTGTGAGCCAAGTATTTAATCCAAGTAGCTTGTAGTAGTCGATTGCAAAAGTCGATTGGAACCTTTCAGGAGCCTTGTACTTAGCCAAATATTCAATAATAAGCTAGTAGTCGATTTTCCCATCAATAGAAGACTTAGTAGTCGATTTTAACTAAGGAGGAAATCGACTAGTGGCCTATTTGAAAAGCTAGAAGTCGATTTTGAGCCAAGAGGAGTTTTTGACTGAGTTTCTAGAGACAACTCCTACTAGTCGATTTTCTTGAAGTCCAAAATCGACTAGTAGATTCCATAAGTCAATTTCTTCCTTTTCCTTTACTTAGAAACATTTTGCAACTCCTTAATTTCGACTAGCATTTTCTAGAATCGACTTCTAAATGCATGAGTCAATTTTCAAGCTTGTAGAAGTCGAATTCTTGTTTCTTTGCCTTAGAACAATCTCCAAGTTATAGTAAAGACTTTCTTCTTGCAATTCTTTCCACTTGATTGTCCTGCAACTCATAGAAGTTGACTTGGATTCCTTTTGAGCTTGTACTTGACTTCTTATACATTCTTAAACTTGATCTATGCAACCCCTGAGTCATACCACTTCATGTCTTCCAGTCTTCTGAGCTTCGTCTTCAATCTTCAAATAGTTTTCTTAAATACGAATCTCACTTTACAGATTTTCGAATGATAGTACTTAGTTTCCCTTCACGGATCACTGACGCCTAGTGCAATGGTCTGGTTCACAGACGACTAGTTCCGCTCCCAGGCCTTCGTACGATAGACTATACAATTCACTGTCAAGTCTTCTACCATATCAAATCAGCTTCACTGAAACCCTTATGACCTTCACACCAATCCAGATTGCTACTTCGAATATCTTCAACCTTATTCCTTCGATGAATGAACATATTAATGAACTTCCTTCGAACTTCTGTTGACGACTTCTTCACTGTAGCTTTCCAGATAATTGTGTATATGTCAAGTCTTCTATCTTCGTACTGGTTTCAATGGATATAGGATTATTTGCAAGTCCTGTCTATGTTGAGTTATCATCCTCTGCATTATTGTCATAGATGAATCTATCTTTAATCTTCAACTCCTTCTATATCCAACAAGTATTTTTTTGCAAAATAGTTATTATAAGAGCAGCTAAGGACAATAATCCAAAATTTAATCTACTTCATATTTAAAATACTCGAATTTGAATGCAATTAGAAATTTGAATATTTTAAAGGATGAGTTGTGAAGTTCAGCAATTATCTGATATTCAACTGTTTAAAATAGTAATTATCTTTTTAAAAGAATAACTTAAAATTTAACATATACTCCCTCTGTCCCTTTGAGTTGTTAACATTTGAAATGAAGTGTTCGACACGCATTTTAAGGCTCCTAACTAGTATAGTTACATAAAATATCTAAAAATATTCTTCTGAATAAATATTAAATATTTAAACTTTTATTCAAAAAAATCAAAATAAGTTATACAACTATACTAGATAAGAGTCTTAAAATGTGTGTCGAATACTTCATTTAAAATATTAACAACTAAAAGGGACAAAGGGAGTAACATATATTGCATGGAATCACCCACTTTATTTGATGACAATTAGAACAAAAATTTATACAATATATTCTAATATCTAAATTATTAAAATTCTTAATCAATAATTTAAATTTTAGTGTTACATCTTTACTTTAATTCATATTCCATACAAATGACTGGCATACGAGTGATCAGTATATTCTTCTTATTAGATTAGATGGGATAGTTTTACCTCGTTTAGTGAAACAAAAGTTTGACAAGGTCTCGATGTGATTAAAATATGGATAAATTAGTTCTAAATATTACATTTTCCAGTAATTTGAATATTAAAATTCTTATTTTATTATTCACATATCAATTTCATATTTACGATAAGTAGTTAGGTACCATAAGATGACTAAATAAGATAGGGAATTCAATACCTTATTACCTTTTTAAAATTTAGAGATTGTCTTTTTTTAAATTTCTTTACTCTTAAAAATTGTGTTACTTATACATAAGTGTAATATACTGTACTTTTTAGCATAATTATAATAAAATAATAATAGGAAAATAAAATAAAATTGAAAAAAAAATAGATTTAAAGTTGAATTAAAATAATGAATCTAAAATTTGAATTAGATTTTTACATGAATAACATGTACCTCTGAAATCAGGGTTTGTAACACTATATATGCATCATATTCTCGTTCATCGTTATCTCTAATTTATTATATCTATGTGATATATGTTAAACTTTAACATAATTTACAAGTTTAACTCCTGGGCACATTAATCTTATTAAACATGATCTATCAGTTATTAATCAATTAATTAGCTTCGGACCAAACTCACGAGGCAATATTTTTTGCTTCCGAACATTACACCTCCTGAGTCAATATTTTCGACCTAAATCTTGAATGAATTTATTAGCTTCTCAACCTAATTAGAGTTATTTATAAAAAATAAAGTATTTATTGTGATTCGAACCACTATATCAAAAAACTTAATTTACCATGAAAGCCAACTAAGTTGTGAGAGTATTTAGCTTTATGTTGAAATTTATTAACTAGATACATAAATATTTATTGGTTTCTAATCTCTTCTATTTATATTTAACTATTTTTAAGATAAAATAATTGTAGATAGTTCCATAATAACTTGTACGTATTGATTTTATTTATATATTTAATTATATGTAGGCCTATATTTATATGCACACATTTGGATAATCCTTATTGATTTTTAAGATAAAAATAGGTAAAATGATTATTTTTCTAAGATGTATTATTTTTTTAAGAATGTTATAAATGAAGTGCATAAAGTATTTGTAATTAATCTTGGTTTGACGATTTTATATTACATAACTAAATTAAATTTTTTTATCATGGCGAATGTCATACTGATATATAGTAAAGTATGAAAATTTAATTTTAAGAGGATAGTACTTATTGGTAGGACGGTTATGAACTGTGAAGTAAATAGTTAGGGTAATTTCTAAGACCACTACAACAAAAGAAATTATTGCCTTATCACAGTTGCATAGGACGAAAATAGTAGTTTAGTATTATCGTTTGGGATTTTCTCGCAATCATTTTGAAAGACAACCAATTACTTTTTGAGGTTCGGTGTGTTATCACTCCGAATAATTATCCCAATAAATATAAAACGTGTTGCCTAAACAATTATTTGGATAACAAGAAGAAAAATTTTTAGTCTCTGCATTACCCTGGTTTAGTTAACCTTCTTGTTTCTCATATAATATTCTGATACCAACGTAAATATTCTAACACAACACGAGAAAAAATGGAAAAAACATGAATATATACGAATTTTACATATATATAAAACTACAAGATACGAAATGTGCACGAAATATGCACAAATTGTGCACGAAATGTGCACGAAATTAAACTAAACAAATTATATCTATTATCTTTAAAAGTTGATACTTAATTTTTTTATACATATTACTTAATATTATATTTAATTTATTTATAAAATCCTACTATAAATAACAAATTTGTATACTTATTTCTTACTATAACATATTAATATAGTTTATAATTTATTATTTTATTTAATCATTTATGTCGTGTACATTCTTATCCCGTCGTGTACCAAAAGGGTAAACCTAGAAATGACACTAAATTAGGATTGTGTATTTTCATGTCGTTTATTCAAAATATAAACCCAAAAACTTGTCATTAATTACCATTATATTTAACATTATCTTGATAACCCCATATTTATAATTTTAACATCCGATCCTAATGTCACCCAATGAGTGTTTTAAGTTTATATAAATATATTTGATGCCCATATTATAGTGATTCAAATTATTTGTAACCCAACTCTTTTTCGGGTCCAACTGTATAACACGATCTCATCAAGAAACTTGATTAGCATGTAATATTAATAGTTAGCTCATATTTTACATTGGTGTGACCTAGAATTTCAATGATTTCTTTATCTTCTTCTAATTGCTAATAATGACATAATCACCACCATAACCATTATCATGAGGCATCAACTAAAATCTATGAGTTGTTATGGCTCATACGATATGAAAGTTATAGAACAGTGAGCCAGGCTCTAGCCCAGATCCAACATGCCTTTAAAAAAAGGCCTTTTAGGTCAAGGATTGATATTGGGATAAATCGTTATTGTAACCATATATCTGATAAAAATTGACTTTCGAAAAAACTCAAATGAAGAAAAAGACAGTGATAAAAAATTGACAGCGATAATAAAAATAAACACTACATGCGATATTAGGCTTATAACGATTAAAGGAAAAAATAAATAGTGATGAAGACCTTTACCGACCGCAAAATTGTTCGGTGTCGATACGTTCCAATCGGTATTAGGCAATACGACTGATGGAAGTAGGTTAGATTGGTTGTTATGCATTTTTTTTATTATAATTGTCATTGACTGGCCAAAGATTTTTTCACATGTACGTGACACGTGAAAGGGACCAATCGCACATGTCGGCCCCACGTGGTAACCTACGAGGGTCACTTGTGATTGGTCTCACAGATAGATTTTAGATGTCTCACTCAATCTAATTCTAAAACTGTAAATTTTTTAATACCCGATTTAGCTTGATTGTGATGCATCTCTACTCCTAAATCCACACATATAAAGGCTATATAGGAAATTAAATAATACAATCATACCATGAATTTTGAGATAACAAATTTAAATGATGTTAGATATTGAGTACAACACAGAGGGGGGTCAATATGTTTCTTTGGATTTTTAGCATTTTTAAACAGTTTGGATATTAGGCGAACAAAGCGGTTTCTAATTTGTAGAGATATTGTGTTAACAGAAATAAAACAACAAACACAATATTTCAAAACTCACTTAATGTGTATTACTCAAGTTTGTCTTACTAAAAATTTTTTGTTCTTAAATATTAGAACTCAGTTTCTTCCTTGAGAGAATACAAGAAAATATGAATCTGTTTGTTACTACTAAACTAAGGACCAGTGCATACTTTATACACTAGTAGCACGAGTTTACAAGACTTGCACTAAAATATACTAAAATGCTTTCTAAAGCAACCTTTTTCTATTTCTATTTCTAGCTTAGAAAATCTATGCAGAATCTTGCAGGTCTGTGACCATCCTTTGTCCAGTTAATCTTGGCTCTTGATCTTGTATTCTTCCAACTACTTTATAGACTTTTCAATCTAGTTGATAAATTATTTGTTGACTGATAATCTTGAATATTTAACTTATCTGCATTTTTTATTTGAGAGGCATATCGAGATCTCCAATTTGTTCTATAGAGAAGTGGCATCTCGATAAGTATAATGACTTATCGAGATCTCTGAGTTCTCTATAGGTATATTTGACTTGTCGAGGTCTCTTGATCTTTGCATGTGAAATGACTTATCAATATGTCCGAGATCTCTACATGTAGAAGTGACTTGTCCATATCTCTGAGATCTCTACATACACATTTAGACTTATCAATATCTCTGAGATCTCTAATGAGAAATTAACTTATCAATATCTCCAATTCTTCACATCTTCATATGACTTGTCGATATCTCTGAGTTCTCTACATGTAGAAATGACTTGTCAATATCTCCAGTTCTCTACATCTTCATTTGACTTGTCGATATCTCTGAGACTTCACTATAATCCATTTTGGACTTCTCGATAAGTCATTCTGGACTTCTCGAATGAATTCACGATATAACTTGATATGTGACTTATTGATATCTTGACTTAGAACATTTTTCGTAAAATAGTTTTATTCAACTCGAAGCTTTTACACTTTTCTCTGAGGCATGATCATGGCTTGATCTTCTTCTAGAGTTTATTCCTTAGCTTAAATCTGTTCACAAAAAAATACTTCAGTCTAATCTTCAAACCTTTTTATAGACTCAAGAAATACAATACAAAATATAAAATTGATTATCAAACAACTAAATCTCAGGGTTGTCAATGTGACTTAGTTTTGTTATTGTATAGGCATGTCTTGCACATCAATATCCTCCAATTTGTGAGAAGATTGCTTATCACAAATTCATGCCTGATAACAAGACTAGCCCTAAACTAAAAACAATTACATAAAAACTGACAAATTGATAAATACAAACTTTTATACATTTGATGATAACATAAGTTCAACAATTACTGCCATCAAGTGAGTTTTTCATAGCATGGTTCTTTCCTAATGAGGTCCTTGAGATTTACAAGTACTTGGAGTTCCTCTATTATTTCTGTCCCTCTTAAGGCTTCTACCATCTTGAGCCATTCATCCAATCAATAACCATTAAGGTATCCAACACTAAATCTTGAGAATCTGCCAATTTGAATGTTCAGGAAATGTCCATCTTTTGATATTCCACTCAACCCCTTGCCTTGAGTTCATTTGACATCTTTTTTAAACATCTCTATCTCCTTGGCATATTTCCTATCCCTTTCTTCCGTTTCAGCCTTTAATCTTGCATGCCTTTCATTTCTTTCTTTCAACCTCTCAAACATAACAACCTTCCACATCCTTGTACTTGAATCCTTGTCGTACATCAAGCTAATTACCCTCTTCAATTTTGTGTTTGAAAATATTTCCATAACTTTCTTGCTAAGCAAAATGACGGAGCCATCCAAATAGTAGATTATGACTTCTTCCAAAAAGACAACACATACTTTGGCAATTTTTTTGGATAATTGTTGAAAATAGTCATCATCTGTTATGCTCATGCTTAGAGGCAGAAAGTCATCTTGATTGAAACAGTTCCAGATGACACCAACATCAGCTTGCATTTTCCTTGGTTTTCTTCCAACAGTCTTGAAGTGAGTCTTGGTTGGAAGCTTGAATGAAGGTAGGTTTGTGATTTTTTTTAGTGTGACATGGCTGGATCTGATTGGTATCTTGAGTAAGGTGTTTGCAATTTGTTTATACAAGAATTTTAGCTTTTTAGGTAGGATTGGTTGAGATGATGTTTGGCTAGGTTTGGTGGTTTGAGTTTGTGAGATTTAGATGTGTTGGACATTGTTCTTGGAACATTCTTCTCCTCCTCCCCTTTTCTTTCTCCTAATTTCATCTCCCTTCTTTCTATCATCCTTCTTCTTCTTTCTTTTTACTGCCAGTTGCCTTGGTAGATTGACTTGGATTTGAGCTAGAAGGTTTTTGCTCATCATCATCCAAGTCATCTTTGGTGTTAAATTGAGTGTTTGGTAACATTGTTTCAACATTTTGCAAATATCTTCCCAAAATCCTTATCACTTCCTCATCTTCATCTGTCTTCTTCTTCTTTGTCTTGAGATCAGTTTCTAGTGTTATGATTAATCTGAGATTATCCCTAACACAATTTTTGGGGATTGTGAAATATTTGCACTTCCTGGTTTGAGAGAAGATGTAGGCCACCCCTTGCTTGGATAGAGATAGGTTTAGGAAAATCAGATATCTGAGCCTTCTTGAGTTCATTAAGCAATTGAGTTTCCTCTGGAATAACTGTATTGACTCTTTCAATAATAACATCCAGCTCATATGCTCTCTTGAATTGAAGATTTGAGAGAAACACCCGTAGACACCTGTCTAAACCACAATCATTGACGTTGGCCGCTATTCTTTTCTCCAAGAAGTTTCCATTCTTTACAATCACCACTCTCAGAAAGTTGATGTTGTTGACCAAAGCTCTTTTGTAGGTGATGTAGTTATTGTGAAGAGAGACTCTAAGCACAGTTAGTAGCTCATTGAACTCCTTGTCTTGACATGGTCCTTCTTCAGCTTTTTGGAGTCTGTCTTTACTAACATCTTGAGAAACTTTAACTTGAGTAGAGCTTTGGCCATAGTGTGATGTTGATTTTCCAGCTTCTTTTGATTGTTGAATTCTAGCTTCTATCCCCCCTAGTCTTGGCAGCAGGTAGGAGTAGAGAACTAGGAATTTCTGGCCTAACAACTTCAGGAAATGCAGGTAGAGGAATCTTCAAGGCACCCATAGTAGCTCCCAAGAAGACAGAATTCTGTATTTGAAGATGTTTGTGGGAGTCTACTAGGGACCTTATATCATTTTGTTGACTTTGCACTAAAGTAGTTAGAGCAATGACCTGTTATGTAAGAGAATCATTAGAGGCTTAAAGAGTGGAGACTTGTTGTTGTAGAAACTGGATTTGTAGATTGGTTGAGGTGGAGATTGGTTGTTGTGAGATGGATGAAAGAGGAACACCAAAAGTGGCTTGAACGGATTCTTTGATTCCCTCCATCAATAAGGTTGAGGGTTCATATCTGGCTTGGTGAAGTTTCTCCAACTTCACCTTTGTCTCATTGATGCTAGTGATTTAATTTTGGACAACTTCATGAAGAACCAAAAATGATTGCTTTAAGTTTTTGATGCTTTGCTCCATACCAGTCACATCAAACCTGACCACTTGCTCAGCAAATTTGTTGAATTTATTTTTGATCTCTACCTGAGATGGCACAAGTCGATCAAGTTTAGCTTTCACCAACCTCCTGATCTTGTCTTGATGACTATCCAGTGACTGTTCCGATGCTTTACCAATAAGGTGGAAAGCTTTGAGCTATGCCTTATAGACCTATGTAATAGCATCATATATTTCCTGTGGATTGAGATCCTTGGCATTGCTTCCTATGATGGTGATATATTCTTCTCTAAATCTAGCCAAGACCTCATCCATACCCAAATTGAAATCCTTAGATAGCCAAGCATCCACATTCCCATCTTGCTCAGCTTCATCAATAATCTTGTGATGCTGTTCTTCAACATCTGCTTTATATGACAGCAAGATAGCCTGATAATCCCGATTGAGCATGTCAGTTGTGAGTAACTATTGGGTAATGTTTACAAGGCCAACTAATTGGTCTACAAGAAGATCATTCATTGTAATTAGATGAGATTGAGCATCCTGCAACCATTGAGAAATGAGGTGAGAAGGTTGTTGAGTGTGGTTGGACGTAGATGGGATGTTTGTTTGGTTTGAGGTGGAGGGTTGTGAGGTGGTAGGTAACCCTATGATTGGAATCACAGTTGAACTCACAGTAGAAACTGTGGTTTTAATAGTGTGTTGTTAACCAATAATGGGAACCTATATTTGAATTGGAGGGGATTTGACTAGGTTACTGTCATGTACCATGGCCTCAAACCCTTTTTTTTCTTGCAAAGAAGTGGCACTCGAATGTGTTTGACTTATCTCCCTAATGGTTCGATCATTGATAATTTTACTCCTAGTTTCTATTGACAAAGCAATTTCAGCCAGGGTTTTAAGGGGAGTCGTCCCTACATGAGGAACCTCCAATTGAATTGGAGAGGGTTTAGATAGCTCCCCACAGGAGTACTACCCTTAAACATTTCAATTTTTGAAGATTGATTTGCACATGGAGGTATATTTGGTACTATCACAGGGTCTTCAGTAAAAAATAATGAAGCCCCTATTTTTTTGTTGGTGTCATCAAGGTCTACCCCAGCTTGTAGCCTCTCACCAACTAAATGTGATTTCTGGGTGGTGAGCACAGTCTGTTGAACTGTGTCACTTGATTTTGATAACACTTTAAAAGTGGATTCAAGTGTTTCATTATAGGTAGAAGAAATTTGAGATATAAGATTAGTGATTTGAGGATTGGGTGTTGGCAGCTCCCCCTGAACAGATGAGGAAGCTTCAAATGATGTGCTCTCAATGTGTGTGCCATCCTTATTTCTTCTTTCATAAACTTGGGTATGCTCAAGTTATGGTGCAGACTCTTTACAAAGTGCACTAGGGAGAGTGCTTTGTTCAATAGAGATACCCTGTTGAGAGGATGCCTTTAGAGTCTGTTTAGATCTCTCTTTTATAATTGCATCCTTTTGGGAGGATACAGAGGTAGCTCCATGAGTGGTCAACTCAGTTTTCTTTACCTTTTTTGGCTTTTTGACCAAGGTAGACTCTATTGGAATTTGATCTTCACCACTCTCATTTATAACAGTTAAGTATGCCTGCTTTCTCTTCTTTTTACCCACTCCACCCTGTTTAGAGGATGAAGTGGTTGGTTTCCTAGCTTCTAATGGTAGAGAAGGAAGGGTCTCAGTTGTGGAAGGCCCATGTTGGTATTCTCTTGTTTGTACTTCCACAAGCACATGAGCCATAAATGTGCTAGATGTGACTGTAGACCTCATGTCAGGCATGGGGTAAGGGTAAGTCATGAATCAATCTAACATAAAGTTAGTGATTCTCAGACTTACAGGTACCTTATTCTTTGTAATTAGTGAACCAAATAAAATTTTAAACACTTGTTTATAGTTGCCTATTTTAGTTCTATCAATACCTTTAAGTAAATGTATGTCTTGAACTTTATGATTTAAAGTAGACATAATAAACCTAGGAAAAAAATTCCTTACCTCTTGTGGCCAAAGGCATTGTGAGCCTTGTGCCGAGTTCCTCCAGGATCAATAGCCCCATATTAATGTGCCTGTTGTGAGCCATGGAGAACACCAGCTTCTGAACCACACTGGATATGTTGTCATACCCAGTCTTCCTGCAGGTTAAGGCTCTTACTATGGAATCAAACAGGAATGACCATTCCCTTCTCAGATGCTTCTTGTTGAGACTAGCCAGGTTGATCCTTTCACTGTAATTTATGAAGTCCATAAACTCAGCTAGCTCCTATTGGGTAGGTGAAACGAATATGTCCTAAGTCCAATCATGTATTAGGATTTAGGAATAACTTCCTGTGTAATCTATTTTGATTTTATTGATATTAATAAAAGACTTGTTTTGTTTTTATTACGGGCTTTATCTATTTAAGTGTTTAAATAAGATATACCATAGTTTAGAGTAAAGCTTTTTATGGATTATGATGAGATCATAATAGTGAGACCTAAAAGATGATAACTCTAAACTTAAATAGTTCCTGGTCGTAGGATTACTAACTGGTAATTAATAATCCGCAGAGATCGGTACATACTATGCTTGCTTCATTATGAAGGATGTCTGTTCTCATAGACATTTGTGTGGTGACACTATAGCTAGTATGTAGGTGCTTATTATAGAATAAGTTCACTGAACATGACTCGTCCAGCTGAACAACTGATGGAGTTCACTCATGTGTCAGCAGTTGTTCACATAGTGATAGTTGTACAAGTATCCTTAGACTTGAGGTCATCATAGTCATCTTGTGTACACTGAACTATGCTTTGGTTTAGTTCTTAGTCTCCAGGGACAATTATTAGGGCTCTACTGGGTATAGGAATTTGTACACGAAGATAGTGTATGATCAATAAAGGATCTACCCTTTTCAGTGAAGGAAGCGAATGTTCAAGGCTGATCCACTTATGCTAGTTCAGGAATCTCTGGCCAGAGTGAATGAAATTAGAAAGGAGTTTCTAATTTGCATAGAACTAAGCATAGTAATTGGTAAGCAAGTGATTAAATTACATAGGCTTGACACGAGTTCCATGCCTTGTATTTAATCGGGACATTGTAGGGTAGAATGAGTTTATTGTACGGTAACTATTCACTGAATAGGTTCTTGGTATTCTAAGCAGTGAATTCGTATTATCCGGATAGTCGCGATATGCTGAGAAGTATCCCTCACGATGTAGAATAAATGTGATTGATTAATTAATCATATTTAATAAATTAGAGAATTTATATAAATAATAATAAAATAGTTTTATTATTATTTATTTCTACTACCGGCTTAATATTGAACCTACAGGGTCACACCATAAAAGAAGAATGATTTAATGGTGGAGGAATTAATTAATAATGGCTAATAATTATTTATTTATGAAATAAATAATTAATTGGCAAATTTAATAATTGATTAAATGAGATTTAATTGATTATAAATTAATTAAGAAAAGTTTTTAATATTATTAATTAAGGATTTAATTTTTGGAAATTAAATCAAGAGAGAGAATTATTTCTAAAGTGTTTAGAAAAAGAATTAATAATTAAAAGGTGTTTTAATTATTAATAAGAATAATAAATGGGATAATAATAAAAATATTTATGGGAAAATTTGAGCTGAAAATTTTGCCTATAAATATACTATTATAAACCCTATTTTTATTCTAACCCCAATTTTTAGAAAAACCTAATTCTCTCCACCTCCTCCTCCTCCTCCTTAACGTCGTTTTCTTGGTGGATACCGGTGGAGTGCTTCACGTTTGAGGAGCAGCTGCTAAGGATCTCCAATCGTTGCTTTTGGATCGCATATTAAAGGTTAATAATCGATCCCTACGTTTTTACCACGATTTATATGCTTTTATTTGAATTTTATGTGTGTAAAAGTGTTTTACCATGCCTCCGCTGCGATTAAAATCCAACAATGGTATCAGAGCTTAGGTTGTAAGCATATAGATCTGTGGTAAAAATTTCAGAATTTTATGTGCTTGTACGAATTAATTATGATTTTTACAAGTTATATCATGGATTAATTTTGTCTGATGAGAAATCGTTTCTCAGAATAATTTTGAATGTTGATCTGGGTTCTACAAGTGTTGTAGATCGTCTGGGTATTTTTTTCATAATTTTATGATTATAGATTTTTTATTATGAATTTTTGAAGTTGTTGCAATAAAAATTCGTAATTAAATAAGTATATATATGTATATTCTTCTATTAAAGTTGTATATATATATATATCTGCTGTTGCATAATCTGTGCTGCATGGAAAGAAAGAGTACATATGAGTTGACAGGGACGGCGGCACGTTGTTCGAGGAGAGAAAAGACGGCGATTGCTGAAACCGAACGAAGGACCGCGCGTCGACCACGCGCGCGTGGGGCTCACGCGCTGGCGTGCCACGCGCGGCGCGTGGTAGACACGCGCTGATGACGTCGTGCTGACGTCATGCTGACGTCATCAGATGACGTTATGCTGATGTCAATATAGGAGTTAGGGCGCGTGGGGCGCGTGAAGCGCGTGGTTGGTTGTCAGACACGCGCCTGACAGCGCGTGTGCGCGTGGGGAAGCTTCTTTCAGCGCGTGAGGGCACGTGGGAGCTCAGAATTGGGTGATTTTGGTGCCGTTGGATTCATCTTTTCGAGACGCTTCTAATGGTATATTATATGATATTATATGAAATTGTTTCATACTGTTTATAGCTAACATAAGTGTTTTAAAGCTGTTTTTGACTGTTTGAATTGCTTTTAAGTTCTTCATGTGATACATAGAGATGTATATTGCTTAGACTAATATACTAGATGATATAACATGCCTACCTTGATGTTTATTCATGTTTATATATGTGATATATGCTTACTTTATCATGCGATGATAGATTTAGGTGAACTTAAATGAACATAAGGCGTTTGTTAGAGAACCTAGTATAGTGAAATTGTTACATAACCTTAATAATAATATTATGAATACAATCATGAGATTCTTGTGTTTATGAAACACGTAATTGAATATGAATTTTCGATATGAGAGAAAGGATGATTCTGTCAACAACAGATTTCTATCTGTAAGAAAGGGTTATTAAGTGACGCCTCTTGACAATGCTCCACCCGATCTGGGAATCATCTGATTATCGATTATTGATTTGAAATATTTAATTTAAAAGGAAGAATCTCTTTATAATATGATTATGATTGTAACGTAATATAATCCCTCTAAAATTAAATAATATCAAGTAGTAATTGGCCAATTACACAACGGGCTTGTGTCGGTCAGAGCCTTCCAACATGATAGAAAAGTAGTTCTTATTTTTGAATCATTGTTGGTTCGTGCTACAGCCGAGGGCTTTGATTTTGAAATAAGAAATACTTGTCTATTACATAGAGATATGTACATTGAATAAGAATCTAAAGGTCGGTACGTGCCACAGCCGTGGGCCTTTGGGGACCGATTCAACTGTACAGAATGTTGGGTTAGACTTGACTTAGAATATTGAGTTTGTCGTGCCACAACCGAGACTCAATTATTCAAGAGGCTAAAGTTTGATTAGGAAATAACATAAGATGTAATTGACAAGAGTTGTTTGCCTATTGAACATTACATGGCGGTTCGTGCCACAGCCGAGGTTGTGTGATGGAATGTAGGATCCCTATTCCCACTAGCATTATGAATGCTTAATTTTTCATGTAGGGGGTTGAATAAATTAGATAAACTAGTGGGAGCCACTTATGAATAAAGACCCGATTCATATAGTGTTTTGAAATGAAATTGAATATTTGCTAAGTGTTGTTATGTGTTTATCATTTACAGATTTACTATATTATGTCTTCTGCACTATCACTCAGGAGAATACTAGATGCTCACAAGTTGACTGGTCCTAATTATGCTGACTGGCTTCGAAACTTGAGAATTGTTCTCAGGATTGAGAAGCTGGAATACGTGATTGACTCACCTAAGCCTACTGAACCTGCTAGCGATGCGCATAATGATGAACATGTTGTGTATCGTAAGTGGATAGATGATGCAAATGTTGCTCAATGCATCAGGCTAGCTTCCATGAACATTGAGCTACAGAAGCAACATGAGCATATGGACGCTCACACTATCCTCATGCATCTACAAGAGTTGTATGATGTGGCAGGGAGGACAGCTTGATATGAGATATCGAAGGAGCTGTTTGGTTGTAGGATGTCTTAGGGATCATCTGTGAATGACCATGTACTTAAGATGATCAATTTGATTGAACGTCTTGGACAACTTGGTTTTGCCATAGATGGGGAGCTGAGCTAAGACTTGGTCTTGCAATCGCTTCCGAGTTCGTTCTCGCAGTTTGTTATGAACATTCACATGAATAAGTTGGATGTCAGCCTGCCTGAACTCCACAACATGTTGAAGACTGCGGAATCGAATTTCCCCCTAAGAAGAGTTCTGTTCTTCTAATTGGTGAAGGTTCCAATCCTAAGAAAAGGAAGAGGAACCCTTCCAAGAAGAAGAAAGTAGGTGAGAAAACGCCGGTTCCACCAAAAGCTGAAGACCCCAATAGCAAAGTTGTTTGCTTTCACTGTAACAAGGTGGGGCACTGGAAGAGGAACTGCAAGGTTTACCTTGCAGAATTGAAGAAGAAGAAGGGTAGTGAGACTGCCGCTTCTGATTCAGGCATGTTCATGATCGAAGTTAATATGTCACTAGGTCAAATTTCTACTTGGATATTAGATACCGCCTGTGGTTCTCATATTTGCAATTCGTTGCGAGGACTAAAGGGAAGTTGGAATCTTGAAAAAGATGAGGTGATTCTAAGTATGGGCAATGGAGCAAGGGTTGCGGCCATAGCTGTAGGATCATTTAGTTTACATGTGCCTACGGGCAAGACTATTATTTTGAATAATTGTTATTACGTTCCCTCTATTATGAGGAATATTGTTTCTATCCCTATGTTGGATTTGGATGGTTTTTCATTTATTATTAAGAATAATGAATGTTCTATCCTTAGAGATAATGTTCTTTATGGACGTGGAATTTTAAATAATGGTCTGTATGTATGTGACGTAGAGCATGATTTACTTCAGATTGAACAAACTAATAAAAGAAAAAGGGATGATGAAAATCTCACTTCATTGTGGCACTGCAATCTCCATTTAGTAGACATGGAGAGAGGGCTGCAAATTTGCTAGGAATGGTACACACAGATGTATGTGGACCAATGACTACGCAAGCCATGGGTGGATTTTCATACTTCATTACTTTCATGGATAATAGATCTAGATTCGGATATGTGTTTGATGAAACACAAGTCTGAAGCCTTTGAAAAGTTCAAAGAGTATAAGTATGAAGTGGAGAAACAAACCAAACATAGTATTATAATTCTTCGATTAGATCGAGGTGGTGAATACTTTAATGGAGTGTTTCTGGATTATCTCAAAGTAAATGGTATAGTCTCCCAGTGGATGCGTCCAGATTGGTATCTGAAAGTAGAAATCGAACTTTGTTAGACATAGTTCGGTCCATGATGAGCTATGCAAATCTTCCAGTATTCCTATGGGTTTATGCATTGGAAACCTCAACATATTTACTGAATAAGGTGCTTTCCAAATCTGTTCCTCAAACTCCGTATGAGATATGGAAAGAAAGGAAACCGAGTCTTAAACACGTTAAGATTTGGGGATGTCCAGCTTATGTCAAGTAAGTTGACCCAGATAAGCTGGAATATCGATCCGTAAAATGTAGTTTGTGGGATATCCTAAAGAGACTTTAGGGTATTACTCTTACACCGATCATCGGGTGTTTGTCTCCAGACATGCTACCTTCTTGGAAAAGGAGTTTATCCTTGAAGGAAACAGTGGGAGCAAAATTGAACTTGATGAAGTTCAAGAAGCACAAACTACTACGGATCAAGTGGAAACACCTGTTCTGACTGAACAACCTTTTGTGGAACAGCCCATTCATAGAGCAGGGAGAGTGTCTCGCCAACCTGAGAGGTATTATGGCCTTGTCATTGAGAATGACAATGAGTTGTCAATCATTGATGAAGACGACCCTAAGACCTATAATGAGGCTATGAGTAGTGTTGACTCAGAGAAATGGCATAGTGCCATGAAATCCGAAAAGGAATCTATGTATACGGTATACAAAAGAATGATTAGAGCAGATGGCCAGGTGGAGACCTTTAAGGCCATGCTTTTGGCAAAAGGATTCAAACAAAGGCAATGGATTGACTTTGATGAAACCTTTTACCTGTAGCCCTGTTAAAATCAGTTCGGATTTTGCTTGCGATTGCTGCTTACTACGACTATGAGATCTGACAATTAGCCAGATGGTTTTCTTTCCAAGAGAAATGAAAACCTAGTGTGTAAGCTGCTGCGAACCATATGTGGTTTAAAGCAAGCTTCTCGTAGATGGAACATCCGTTTTGATGAGACAATCAAAGAGTTTGGTTTTATGAAAAACGCAGATGAACCATGTGTCTACAAAAGGGTTAGTGGGAGCGCGATAACATTTCTTGTGTTGTATTGAAATAGAGTTGACACACATAACAACATAGCAGACCCACTCACAAAGCTACTGTATGAAAGTCACTTTGATCGTCATAAAGACAAGATGGGTATTAGATACCAGAGTGATTGGCTTTAGTACAAGTGGGGGAGTGAAAGGAATATGTCCTAAGTCCAATCATGTATTAGGATTTAGGAATAACTTCCTGTATAATCTGTTTTGATTTCATTGATATTAATAAAAGACTTGTTTTGTTTTTATTATGGGCTTTATCTATTTAAGTGTTTAAATAAGATATACCATAGTTTAGAGTAAAGATTTTTATGGATTATGATGAGATCATAATAGTGAGACCTAAAAGATGATAACTCTAAACTTAAATAGTTCCTGGTCGTAGGATTACTAACTGGTAATTAATAATCCGCAGAGATCGGTACATACTATGCTTGCTTCATTATGAAGGATGTCTGTTCTCATAGACATTTGTGTTGTGACACTATAGCTAGTATGTAGGTGCTTATTATAGAATAAGTTCACTGAACATGACTCGCCCAGCTGAACAACTGATGGAGTTCACTCACGTGTCAGCAGTTGTTCACATAGTGATAGTTGTACAAGTATCCTTAGACTTGAGGTCATCATAGTCATCTTGTGTACACTAAACTATACTTTGGTTTAGTTCTTAGTCTCCAGGGACAATTCTTAGGGCTCTACTGGATATAGGAATTTGTACACGAAGATAGTGTATGATCAATAAAGGATCTACCCCTTCCAGTGAAGGAAGCGAATGTTCAAGGCTGATCCACTTATGCTAGTTCAGGAATCTCTGGCCAGAGTGAATGAAATTAGAAAGGAGTTTCTAATTTGCATAGAACTAAGCATAGTAATTGGTAAGCAAGTGATTAAATTAGATAGGCTTGACATGAGATCCATGCCTTGTATTTAATCGGGACATTGTAGGGTAGAAGGAGTTTATTGTACGGTAACTATTCACTGAATAGGTTCTTGGTATTCTAAGCAGTGAATTCGTATTATCCGGATAGTCGCGATATGCTGAGAAGTATCCCTCACGATGTAGAATAAATGTGATTGATTAATTAATCATATTTAATAAATTAGAGAATTTATATAAATAGTGATAAAATAGTTTTATTATTATTTATTTCTACTACCGGCTTAATATTGAACCTACAGGGTTACACCATAAAAAGAGAATGATTTAATGGTGGAGGAATTAATTAATAATGGCTAATAATTATTTATTTATGAAATAAATAATTAATTGGCAAATTTAATAATTGATTAAATGAGATTTAATTGATTATAAATTAATTAAGAAAAGTTCTTAATATTATTAATTAAGGATTTAATTTTTGGAAATTAAATCAAGAGAGAGAATTATTTCAAAAGTATTTAGAAAAAAGAATTAGTAATTAAAAGGTGTTTTAATTATTAATGAGAATAATAAATGGGATAATAATAAAAATATTTATGGGAAAATTTCAGCTGAAAATTTTGCCTATAAATATACTATTATAAACCCTATTTTTATTCTAACCCTAATTTTTAGAAAAACCTAATTCTCTCCACCTCCTCCTCCTCCTTAACGTCGTTTTCTTGGTAGATACCGGTGGAGTGCTTCACGTTTGAGGAGCAGCTGCTAAGGATCTCCGATCGTTGCTTTTGGATCGCATATTAAAGGTTAGTAATCGATCCCTATGTTTTAATCACAATTTATATGCTTTTATTTGGATTTTATATGTGTAAAAGTGTTTTACCATGCCTCCGCTGCGATCAAAATCCAACAGTAGGTACCTCCATCATGTTGTCAGTAGGGATTCCCAGGGCCTTGTTGACATCATCCTCATTAAACTCCACCTGTTGGCCTTGGATTGAGCAGTTCACCACTAGAGATACAGCCTGAGACTCTTGCACAACTGTCCTTACCACAGCTGAATTCCAGAATTCGTTGAGAACATCCATGTACAAAAGGGGGTTAGCAGTTAAGGCACCTGCAAAGGATGTCTGATACAAAAACTTGACAAAGCTCTTGAAGCTGTCGTGAGCTTGATTGGCATATGTGAAAGTTAGGTAGTTGGTGCCCTCCTTTGGGATAAAAGCTCTAACAGTGTTGGATGCCATTGTAGTGGTTTGAATTTAAGTGGGTAAGAGATTTGAAAGAGAAAGAGTTTGAAATGAGAGAGAATAGTTTAGGTTTGCAAAGACTAGGTCAATTGAGATCTCAAAAGCGTAAAAAGGGATATGTCTAGATGTCTGGGTATTTATAAAGTGACTTGTCGAGAAGTAGGAATAAACGTTTGAGATTTGCTTATCGAGAAGTCATGTGAGAGAATAGATACGTATCGATATATCACTTTCCTGACTCTTATCGAGAACTAGATAGTGACTTATCGAGATGTCAAATAAATACTCAATTTGTCCTGAATGGACTGAATTTTTCAAATTTTTATTTGAATAAATCAAAATAAAATTAGAATGATTTTATATCAAGAGTATTTTATTAAAATAATTTATTAATTTTTTTTTATTCTAGTTCTAAGTTATCGAGAAGTCTAAAATTTGATACTTGTAGAGAACTCTATGAATTAATATATGTCGAGATCTCTATAAGACTTATCGAGAAGTCATAATGAGGCTTGTCGAGAAGTCCTTTGAGAAGTCTAGAAAAAGGTTTATCGAGAACTCTATAGAAAAGTCTCAAAGTGACTTGTCGAGAAGTCAATTAGACTTATCGAGAACTCAGTTATCTATATACTTTTGTTCTTTTTGATTTTATCTTATATTAAGTTCACATATTGAAAATGCAAATTAATATTTAGACAGTTTTTCTTAGAATTTGAAAAATTCCAAGCTGAATTTTGAATTTCAAAAAATATATATGCAGAGAATTATGAAATATTTATAAATCATATTCCATTTAATTTCCAATTAAATCAAATTAATTTTGATTTATTAGAAATTAATCTGCTGCAACATATTAGATGAGTTCTTGCCTTTAGGATGAAGATTTTAACATTCCAATTTCACCAACAAGTCTAGTGAAACTTGCTTCATCCAAAGGTTTAATGAAAATGTCAGCTAATTGTTTTTTTGTTGGAACAAAAATAAACTCAATGGTACCATTTACAGTATGTTCTCTAATAAAATGGTACCTTACATCAATGTGCTTTGTTCTGGAATGATTAACTGGATTAGCAACAATAGATATAACACTAGTATTGTCACACATAATTGGAATTTTGTGTAACACTAGGCCATAGTCCATTAGCTGATTGCTAATCCAAATCACTTGAGCACAAATCATTAGCAGGATGCTAAAGTGTTTCTCAACAGAAGGAAACAATCAATCAAACTTTGAAATTTATCATCAATGTAAAGTAACAGGGTTCACAACATTACAACCAAAATAAAGACTCGAGTTGTTCCATTTAATTTTACTTCATTTTTAAGAAAAAGGAGCAAACTGCCCAAAGTGTATAAACATTTTCATCTTTATAGAGTATAAGGGAACCCTTGATTGCAATATCTATCTTTAAATTATAATACGGGTGATCAGCCCGTACCGACCTCCATCTGGTCGTTACGGTACCTATGGCATTATAGCCTTATATTTGACTAACCCCGCTAGCCTCTTATGTGACTGGACTAGTTCGACTAGCCTCTTACGTCTCTATACAATCCACCCGGAATTCGTTTGGAAAACCTTTGTATTGGAAAAAGGAAAAGAGTTGACTAAATACATTTTAACATTACCAAGAATGTGAAATCATTTGGACTTAATCAAGTCGAAAATCATTCTAAAGTTGAATTTAAGATTTCAAGGAAAATGAACGGATCAAGCGTAAATAGGGACAAAGGAACTAGATCAAATGATGAACATGGTTAATGTTAGGTAATTAATTACACACAGAAGGGGGGGGGGTGAATGTGTTTTTGTGTTTTTATGCTTTTCTTGAACTATTTATGGTTGTGAACAAAGTAAATCAAATCTTGTAGGGAAATATGTTAATGCAGAAATTAAACATGAAATAATAAAGAACACAGATCTTTCAAAACTCACTTAATTTTATATTAAAATTAAGAATGTTTTGCTACAAAATTTCTAGGCTCTTTGTTGATAAAGAGCTTAACTTCTTTCTTGAGAGTGTACAAGAGCACCTGTTCTGAATTGTTACATCTAACAAAGGACCAGTGTTAACTTTATAATTTAGTTAACTGTTGGTTTACACAGTGTATAATAAGTCATGCTATTAACTTTAGTAAACTGTCACTTGTTATTTCCATTTTAGGAAAAGTATATCTTCCATTTCTGGCTTAGCATATCTTTGCATATTGTGTTAACTTTTATCTTCCTTTGTCAGTTAATCTTCACCCTTGATCTTGCACACTCTTCAAGCTGCTTTTTGTAGACTTGTCAATCCAGCTGGTTCGATTGTTTGTTGATGGTTAATCTTGGATATTGAACTATTCTGCAAATTGCACTTTGAGATTTTACCTCGAGATCTCCAGTTCGGTCTATAGAGAACTTGACATCTCGATAAGTATATTGGCTTATCGAGATCTCTAATGCTCCATTGTAAATTTGACTTGTAGAGGTCTCTGAGTTCTCTATAAGAGAATTTGGCTTGTCGAGATCTCTTGTCTTCATATCTTCACTTTGACTTATCGATATCTCTGAGTTCTCTAATGGCTTATTGACTTATTGATAACTCAAAGTTCTCTAGTCAAATTTGACTTGTCGATAACTCAGATTTCTCTAGTGAATTTTAGCTTATCGATATCTCTGAGTTCTCTAGTGGAATTTGATTTATCGATAACTCAGAGTTCTCTAATGAATGTTGACTTGTCGATAACTTTGAGTTCTCTAGTGAAGAAATGACTTGTCGATATCTCCAATCTTCATGTCTTCAATTTGGCTTGTCGATATCTATTAGTTCTCTAGTAGCTTTCCTGAGTTCTCTATAAGTCATTCCGGAGTTCTCGAATGACTTCTCTATAACACTAAATCTGTGACTTGTAGAGATCTTGACTTAAAAACATTTTTCCCAAAACAGATTTATTCAACTCCAAACTTCTTCATAATTCTTTTGAGGCATGATCTTCTTGATCTTCTAGATAGAATTCTTAGGCTTGATACTGTTTAAAAGAAAAAGACTCCAGTCTGCTCTTTGACATTTTTACAGACTTTAATGTTACAATACAAAATGAAAACTAAGATTACAATATAGCTTACTTAGGGTTGTCAATTTGACCTAGTCTTGTTAAAGTACAGACATGTCTTGTACAACAATCTCCCCCAATTTGTGAGAAGATTGCTTAACACACATTCATGCCTGTTAACAAGACTAACCCAAAGTTTTGGTGGAAGCTAAGATTAAAACATACAAGTTGACAAAATTACCACTTTTATACATTAGAAGATTTACAGAGTCTAAGTGGTTACAAGCATCAGGTAAAAATTGTTTTTGCTTCTATTTCTTCTCTAAGGATATCCCTTAACTGAAACAAGAATTTCAAGTTCTTCTACAATAGGTGTCCCACATATAGCTTCTACTAGTTTGATCCTGGCTTCCTTTGGATAACTACTGTCTAGTAAATCAATTCTAAATCTTGAGAATTGGCCAGCTTTGATGTTAAAAAACCTTCCATCTTTAGAGATTCTGCTCATTCCTTTTGATTTCAGTTCTTCTGATCTCTTGATATACATTTCAATCTCATCATCATACTCTCTTTTTCTTTCCTCATACTCAGCCTCATTTATTATTCTTCTTTCTTCCCTTTCAATCAACCACTCAACTAGAATATATCTCCATGCTCTTATAGCAGTATCCTTGTTGTAATAACCCCAAAATTTTGAACTTTTTGTAACCCTTATGAATAGTGTTTTTGCTGATTATGCTGAATAAGAAAACTTTTCATGCCACACTATGCAGGGGTTCTTCTATTATTATTCTGAGATCTTATTAGTACTCTATATGGTATATAAGTGTATGTAAAGATCGTCAGAATCCAAATTCGAACACTTTGATTTTTCCCGAAAATCCACCAGATACCTAAAGAATTGAGTATACGGTAACAGGATAAAAAGGATTTAAATTCAAGGATTATAAGAGAGGATCATAAAAGGAATATAATATATTTAGAAAGGTTAAGGAAACCCAAGTAATGAGATCCCGGGTATGATCCCTCAAACGACAAACGAGAACGAAAGTTAAGCGAACCGTATAACAGATCAGCGGTCATTAGCCAAGTAATTAGGAGTTAATCAAAAAGGTTAATGATGATGATGTCATCACACCAACAAGAAGAGGACAAGTGTGGGAAGATGACATAGGAAAATGAAATAAGCATGACCAAAGGGAAGGAAGTGTTGGTTGATTATAAACCACATAAAATTTACCATGGTTAAAAGGTAATTAAGCAAAAAAAAAGGCAAAACAACCAACAAAACAATTCATAACACAAAAACACATTTTGACTTCACCTTTTTCAAGAAGAGCTCTCGGCTTCATCTCCATTTCAAAGAAAGAAAAACTCAAATTCAAGTTCGAAGCCTTGTTAATTAGTGAGGTAATTATCTAAGGTTCCTTGTACATAGATATAGATATCCTATAAGTTTAAGCTTCAAATTCCTTCACAATCTCTTCCTATAATTCATGGGAGAAGAGAGTGAATAGTGTTTTTCAAGAACTTGAAATTTTGATCTTGTGTTTTTGTTTAGATAAAGCTTTAGTAAGGATTTTCCGAGGTTGTTTCAAGCTCATTAGTTACTCCTACTCACAAGGAAGGTATAATCTCTTAACCTAGCATTATTATTGAATGTTAAGAGCTTATTATGAGTAGTATAGTTCATGAGAGGCATGATTATTGAATATTTAGAGATTGGTTAGTTTTGTAATGTTTTTGGAGTTGTAAATCTTGATGATTAGTTAATGAACTTAAGTAAGTTCTTAGTTCATGATTGAGGAGTAGTATAAATTGGAAATATTGAGTTGTTGGGGCAGTTTTAGTAAAGAATGGATGAAGTTTGGTTGTAGTGGGGATTGCGGGTTGAATTGTGAATTTATTGGAATGGTTTAAATTTGGTAATCGCGTAAACATAGCCGTCGTAATGCCCGATTTACTTTAGACTGTTTTTGTTCTTAATATCAGGACCTGTGAACTCACTTTAGGTTTTGACCATTGCCATGATTAGATAGTTCATGTTACGAGCTTCGTTTTGATATGTGGTTCGCTTGAATCCGATGTATGGTTTAGGAGAAACGACTGTTTTAAGTAACGGCGTTTCGCGAACGAACCTTTACCCCTCGCCTTACTATGAAACCTTGGTTAAGGACCTTAAATGACTAATTAGGGTATGAAACAATTATGTAAAGTGGATTAGGCAGTTGGTAGGGTACTCGCGAAAGAATCGCCTTAAAACCCTTAATGGTTAATTTATTAAAAATGGTGGAGCCGAGGGTACTCGAGCGACTTAAGTGAATCGTTAAGCGCAAAAGCGAACGTTAGGGTCTAATTGGTTAAAGTATAGATTCTTAAGCGACTTTGGTTTAATTCCAACTTATATGATGTTTATAGGTTACCAGACTCATCCCGGGACTTTTACCACCCCCAGTCGCTCAGGCAAGTTTTCTACCCGTTATACTATTGTTGTGATGTAAATATATGTATATGCATTATTTTGTGATAGATGCATGATGGTTAATTAGAAAATCTTGCGATATATTGGAGCATGCTAATATGGGATATATGCATGTCTGTTTCGTAATCTTGATATCTATCTGTTGATTCCAATGCTTATAGTTGCATAATACCTATGCTAGAGATAAGCAATAATTGCGTATACCCTTAGTATAAGGGACCCAAAGGTGAACATTTTTCTAAAACCGGGAGTCGATGTTCCCGAGTATATTATATATATTTATATATATATATATAGTTTTCAAAACTATTAATCGAATAAGGTTTATTCGATAACTTTATTTTTATTAATGAATAATACTTTGAATATTCATTCGAGGACTTATGACTCGGTTTATTTTATTTAATGAATATTATTTTGAATATTCATTCGAGGACTTATGACTCCGATTATTTACTAAACAATATTCTTTATTTTATTAAAGAATAATGTTTCAATAATCAAACTTATTTTCGATTATTCAAATAAAGATAGTACTTTCGTATAAGTATATCTTTGGTTATTTAATATTCATTTCAAGTATAGGTTTTAAAACTTCTACTTCAATTATTTTTATAAGGATTATCCTTTTGGGAATATTATTTAAATAATAATATTCAGATATTTTCTAATATATCGGGACTGATTTATTTCATTAAATCAGCATTACTCCAAACATTCTTAAAAATGTTTTCGAGTCTTCAAATTGATTTTTAAAAGTTAGAGCGGATCCCAAAACTCATTTTTATATTTAAGATATTCCTTTCGAAGGGGATTTAAATACTCGCTCAAAACCTGAGGGATCCGGCTCAGTGGTGTATTTTACATTCGCAACGAGGTTGCTATTTTGAGAAAACATCTTGATTACTTGCCCATCGTTCGGGAAGTAAGTTCATCTATTTGAGTCGGCATAAGCAACATGGGCTCATCGGGCATCCATGAAAGTGTAAGTGGCTCAGTGGGAGTCCATCAAATGCGTAAGTGGCTGAGTGGCAGTCCAACATGAGGTCCTATTGCGGCCAGGGTGATGACCAGTGGGGAATTCGTCCATCTACTAGTAGAAAAGGTTACTTATTGGTATCTTTGCCTGATCAACAAGATATCGGGTTTATGCCAAAATTCTTTTCTTTCCAAAATTCATTGGATATTACAAACTCTGTTCATACTTTACATGACAGAGGTTTCCAGGAAATGTATAAGAGATATATATGTGGATATATATATCGGGACTTAATGAAGTACCTCATAACTTCATTTCATTCGATAATATTTCAAAAATTGAATCTATTCAAATCTTATCTTGTAGTCTCATCTATGTGATGAACTTTTGAAACGGATTATACCTTGAACGGTGGTAGTTCAAGTAGTATTTGGAAAAGATATAAGTATATTGGAGTATCTTGTAACTTCATCTTTTAAACTTATATATAGTAAATGATTATCTTGTGCATGTCAAAGATTTTCAGAAAAATGTTGAGACAAGGTTAGATATATGAGATCACCTTGCAACGATATTTGTATACAGTTATAAACTGGAACTCTGTGTATATTATACATGTCAGAGGATTTCAAAGATTGTGAAAAGTATATATGTATATATATACTGAATATTTTGCGACTTGGTCGCGTTAAGATAACAAACTTGGTTCATTTCTTTTTGACCAAGACTTGCATGAGTAGTATGAGAATGCTCATATATTGTTAATTATTATACATATTATTTCGGTGGGCTTGTTGCTCACCCTTGCTTTCTTCTCTCATCACACAACAACAGATAGACAAGATGAACAGGATCAATCTCCCAATTCGTGAGCGGTTAGGAAATGTTCCGCAGTTTCCTGTAGGCCTTGATGCCGTTGTAGCTGAGGTAGGAGCTACCAGTAGGCTAGGCTTTCAACTTTTGTTGTGCCAGACTTATGTATATTTATGAATTGTAATAATGGCAAAGAATATGTAAATTATTCAGAAACCCTTTTTATGGTGAAATGGTTTATAATTGTGGAATAAAATGACTTGTGTAATTTTTGGTATTCATCTATGAGACTATAACTTGTGGTGTGTGTGTGTATATTGTGGGGTCATAGTACGCATTAGTTGGTTGACTGTTAAGATTAAGTATTGATAAGGGAAATGGAACTCGTAACAACCAGAATCCCCGACCCCGGATTTGGGGGTGTTACACTTGTCCTTTAACAAACTTATCACTCTCCCGATTTCTGTTGGAGAGAGAGTGTCCATCAAATTGCTTCCTAGAAAAGTGAAGGATCCATCCTGAAAGTAGATTCTTACTTCCTTTAGAGTAACAACCTAGACTCTAACTATTTCCTCAGCCAGTTGTTGAAAATAGTTTTCATCTGAACTGCACTAGTTTAAGGGTAGAAAATCATTATGCTTGAAATAGTTCCAGATGGCCCTTTCAGTAAATTCTACTTTTTCTGTAGGCTTGACTTTCTTAGGCTTCCAACAGATTTGAGATTGACTTTTAGTGGAGGCTTGGCTAAAGGTAAGGTTGTGATTTTCTTAAGAATTGTTTGACATGTGGTGATTGGAATTTTTAGGAAAGAGTTAGCTGTTTGTTTGTAGAGAAATTTTGCCTTAGAGGTTAAAAGTGGTTTGTTGATTGAGGTTGTTGGCACAGAAGTTGTAATAACCCCAATTTTTGGAAATTTTTGAAACACGGATGAATAGTAACTTTTGTTGATGATGCTGATTAAGGAAAATTATCAGAACACGCTATATAGGAGTACTGTTAAGGAAATTCTAAGATCGTATTAGTACTCCATAAAGTAAATAAGTGTATGTAAAGATCGTCAGAATCCAAATTCGAACACTTTGATTTTCCCGAAAATCCACCAGATACCGAAAGAATTGAGTATAAGGTAACATGATTAAAAGGATTTAAATACAAGGATTATAAGAGAGGATCATAAAAGGAATATTAAATATTGAGAAAGGTTTAGGGGAACCCAAGTAATAAGATCCCGGATATGATCCCTCAAACGACGAACGAGAACGAAAGTTAAGCGAACCGTAAAATAAATAAGCGACCAAAAGACAAGCTTGTACAAGAAGCCAAGGATTGTGACATCATCAAACCACAAGGAAGAGACATGTGGCAAATGGATGACATAGGCATGGTGACATAAGCATGAAAAATGGAAGGATTGGTTGGTTGATTTTAAGCCATTCATTTTTTACCATGGTAAAAGGATAATTAACAAAACAAAACAAAGCAACCAAGCCAAAACAAATCAAAAACACAAAATACAAGTTGACTTTCATTTCCTTCAAAAAGCTCTCGGCCAAAACCAGAGCAGCAACTTCAAACTACCATATCTCCTTCAATACTCACTCAAATAGTATGTTCTATAGCTCTTTGGAAAGGTACTGAGATAGCCTACAACTCTTGTTCACAAGTCTCGTCCAAATAAGCATGGTAAGACCCTCGTTTTGACAGTTCTTTGAATCTGACTTTTAGAAACTTCAAAACCTAACTTTGTGTTCTTGATTTCTTTGGAAAGATCAAGCTTGTAGGAGGCTCCCTAAGACTTCCTAGCTACTCTAATCACTCCAAGGAAGGTATAACACCTCCAAAACCTAACTTTACTTTGAGTATTATGATGGTTTTGATGGTTATAGTAAATGAGAAACATGATGCTTGTGTGTTTAGAGTTTGGATTGAATTTGTAGTGATTTGGATGTTGAAATCTTGTTTATAGTTAATGAAACTTAAGTATAACTAGTAGTTCATGTGTGGGGTTGTATAAATTGGAAAATCTTGAGGTTTGGGGACTGATGTAGTAAGGTTTGGATGACGGTTGGTTGTATTGTTGGTTGTGAGTTGAATGGTGGTTGTTTCGAGTGGTTTAAAAATTGGAAATCGCGTAAACATAAACGTCATAATGCCCGATTTTCCTTAACTGTTCTGTTCTTAACTTTAGGACCCGTGAACTCACTGAAAGATTCTAACCTTTGCCATTTTTAGATAGTTCATGTTACAAGCTTCGTTTTGATATGTGGTTTTCTTGAATCCGATGTACGGTTTAAGAGAAACGACTATTTTAAGTAACGGCGTTTCGCGAACGAACCATTACCCCTCGACTTACTTTGAAACCTTGGTTAAGGCCCTTAAATGACTAATTGGAGTATGAAACAATTATGTAAAGTGGACTAGGCAGTTGGTAGGGTATTCCTGAAAGCGTTGCCTTAAAATTCATAATGGTTAATTTATTAAAAATGGTGGAGCCGAGGGTACTCGAACGACTTATGTGATTTGTTAAGCTTAGAAATGACCATAAGCAAACATTAGGGTTCAGTTGGTTAAAGTCTAGTTTCTTAAGCGACCGTGGTTTAATTCCGGCTTATGTTGTTGTTCATAGGTTACCGGGCCCACTCTAAGCTTAAGTCTACCCCGGAGCACTCAGGCAAGTTTTCTACCCGTTATACTGTTGTTGTGATGTAAATATATGTATATGCATTATCTTGTGATAAGTGCATGATTGTTATTAGCAAATTTTGCGATATATTGGAGCATGCTGATATGTTATATATACATATCTGTTTCGTAATCTTGATATCTAATTGTTGATTCAATTGCTTATAGTTGCATAATACCTATGCTAGAGATAAGCAGTAATTGCGTATACCCTTAGTATAGGGGACCCAAAGGCGAACATTTTCCTAAAGCGGGAGTCGATGTTCCCGAGTATATTATATATATATATATATAGATATAGTTTTCAAAACTATTAATCGAATAAGGTTTATTCGATAACTTTATTTTTATTAATGAATATTACTTGGAATATTCATTTGAGGACTTATGACTCGGTTTATTTTATTTAATAAATATTACTTTGAATATTCATTCGAGGACTTATGACTCCGACTATTTACTAAATAATATTCTTTATTTTATTAAATAATAATGTTTCGATAATCAAACTTATTTTCGATTATTCAAATGAAGATAGTACTTTCGTATAAGTATATCTTTGGTTATTTAATAATCATTTCAAGTATGAGTTTTAAAACTTCTACTTCAAATTATTTATATAGAGATTATCCTTGTGGGAATATTATTTAAATAATAATATTTAGTTATTTTCTAATATATTGTGACTGATTTATTTTATTAAATCAGCTTTACTCCAAACATTCTTAAAAATGTTTTCGAGTCTTCAAAATGATTTTAAAAGTTAGAGCGGATCCCAAAACTCATTTTTATATTTAAGATCTTCCTTTTAAAGGGGATTTAAATACTCGCTCAAAACCTGAGGGATCCGGCTCTGTGGTGTATTTATATTCGCAACAAGGTTGCTGTTTTGATAAATGAATTGATTACTTACCCAACGTTCGGGAAGTAAGTCCATCTATTGAGTCGACATAAGCAACATGGGCTCAGTGGGCGTCCATGAAAGTGTAAGTGGCTCAGTGGGAGTCCATCAAATGCGTAAGTGGCTGAGTGGCAGTCCAACATAAGGTCATATTGCGGCCAGGGTGATGACCAGTGGAGAATTCGTCCATCTACTAGTAGAAAAGGTTACTTATTGGTATCTTTGCCTGATCAGCAAGATATCAGGTTTATGCCAAGGTTTTCTCCTTTCCAAATTCATTGGATATTGCAACTCTGTTTATAATTTTTATAACAGAGGTTTTCAAGGAGTGTATGAAATGTATATATATAGGTGTATATATATATATCGGGACTGAATGAAGTATCTCGTAACTTCATTATTTATAATGATATTTCAAAGATTGAATCTATCCAAGTCTTTTCTTGTAGTCTCATCTATGTGATGAACTTTTGAAATTGATTATACCTTGAACGGTGGTAGTTCAAGTAGTATTCAGAAAAGATATAAGTATATTGGAGTATCTTGTAACTTCATCTTTTCAACTTATATCTAGTTAATGATTATCTTATGCATGACAAAGATTTTCACAAAAATGTTGAGACAAGGTTAGATATATGAGATCACCTTGCAACGATATTTTATACAGTTATAAACTGGAACTCTGTGTTTATTATGCATGGAAGAGGACTTCCAAGATTTTGAAAAGTATATGTACATATATACTGAATATTTTGCGACTTGGTCGTGTTAAGATATCAAACTTGGTTCATTTCTTCTTAAGCAAGACTTTCATGAGTACTATGAGAATGCTCATATATTGTTAATTATTATACATATTATTTCGGTGGGTTTGTTGCTCACCCTTGCTTTCTTCTTTCATCACACAACAACAGATAGACGTGATGAACATGATCAAGCTCCCAATTCGTGAACGGTTAGGAAATGTTCCACAGTTTCCTGTAGGCGTTGATGCCGTTGTAGCTGAGGTAGGAACTACCAGTAGGCTAGGCTTTCAACTTTTGTTATATCGGACTTATGTATCTATATGAATTGTAATAATGGCAAAGAAATGTAAATTTATTCAGAAACCCTCTTGAGGTGTAATGGCTTATAATGTGGAATAAAATGACTTGTGTTATTTTTGGTATTCATCTCTGAGACTATAACTTGTGGCGTGTGTGTGTATATTGTGGGGTCATAGTACGGAGTAGTTGATTGTTTATTAAGATTGGGTGTTATTAAGGGAAATGGAACTCGTGACAACCCGGATCCCCGACCCCGGATTTGGGGGTGTTACAGAAATGGTATCAGAGCTAAGCGTTATAAACCTCAAAGATGATATGACATTAAAATAATAAGTTCACTAAGATAATAAGAACTCTTTCCAAGTTCATAGTCGGACTACCTAACGTAGTACTGACAGTTAAAACCCTTATGGGAACCCTTATAAATATCATGATAGAAGCGTAGTTCATTATCGTATATGGTAGCGGGACTCCGAACCCTGAGGTTGAGGAGCAACAACGCGATGATGTTTTATTAATTATTGGAGATCATATTGTGGATTCGATAGAGCATCCTAACACGAGACCGGATGATGTTCATATTGAGGATGTAGCGGTTAAGGATGTTGTCCTAGAAGGGATTATTGCTGAGAAGGATCCCGTGGAGGATCCTGACAAGAATGAATAAAGGACCACTGAGGAATTGATAACCATGGTTAGGGCGACTACCAGAGGTAGGATTGGCCGATCACTACCGGAGGTTCGTTCAAGTTTGTAAAGATAGTAGCCCCTTTAACGCGGCTTACTCGTAAGACTGAGAAGTTTGAATGGACAGAAAAATACGAGATCAGCTTTTACGAACTGAACCAAAGATTGGTGACGACCCCTATGATGGCGTTGTCGGATGGAAAAGGAGATTTTGTGATGTGTAGTGACGCTTCGCATAAGGAATTAGGGTGCTTCTTATACAGCACAACAAGGTAATCGCGTACGCGTCAAGACAATTAAAGGAATATAAAATTCGATATCCCCACCCATGAGCTTGGGCTCGTGGAAATAGTTTTTCCCTAAAGATTGGAGGCACTACTTGTATGGAGAGAAGTGCAAGATTTACACAAACCATAGGAGCTCTAGTACATTTTTACGTAGAAAGAGCTCAACATACGCCAGAGGAGGCGGTTAGAGCTAATCAAGAATTTTGATTGGGAGATTTTTTATCATTCGGGGAAAACCAATGTTGTGGCTGATGCCCTTAGTAAAAAGGAGAGACTCAAGATGATAATGTCTTTGGGAAAGTTTATAAGAGATTTTGAGAAAATGGAAATAGAAGTGAAGATAACCGGAGCCGGTACCAAAAAGCTGTTTGAGATTGCAATACAGCCCGAATTATTGGAGAAGATCATATTGCGCCAAGAAAAAAAGTGATGAATAGAGGCAGAGAACCAATGACCGGAGAAGAGATTAATACCTAGAAAGATGATGAGGGAATAATGAGGTATCCCTACAGAATTTGGGTTCCAAATGTTCAAGAGCTTAAAGATGAGATCTTAGATTAAAGCTAGTTTGAGGAATAAGATTTAGAGCAAACCCTGAACGTGATAGTCAGGGAGGTCGCCATCAAGATAGAAGGAACCCATAACATAATGAAGTGGAAAATGAGGATTTAAAACATGTAGGATGACCCCGATTATGGGCAGGAGGAGGGAATGTTCAGACTAAGGAAACAGAAGTCGAGTAAGGAAAGGAGACCCGAGACGGTACTCCTATACGATAATTTATGGACCTTTCTAGACAGAACTTAGACTATTATCCCCAACCACCACCCTGAGGAAATAATGCGGTGAGAAATTCTTTCAGGACCTTTAAGTCACTAAGCTCTCAGAGTTCCAAGGAACAAGCTGACCCAGTCGAGGCAACAACCTGGCTAAAGGAAATATAGGAATCATTTGAGATTCTAAATGATTGACGAATCACAAAAGACTGTTTTTGTCACTTACCCTTCTAAGAGAGAGGCCACCCGCTGGTGAAAGGCCAAGGAAGGCACGGAGCAAGAGATTATAATAAACTGATTTAAGTTCAGTCAATTGTTTTGAGGAAAGTACTTCCCAAGGTTATGGAGATAGTGTAAAAGCTTTAGAGCCAGAACAAAGGTAGACGAGTATGATGAATTATGAATCTAAGTTGTAAAAGTTGTCAAGATTCGTTCTGAGGACACGAATCCAGAATGACGGGATGTTTGAAATTAATGCTTATATTGTGTTGGTTCATGAAATAATGATAAGAGAAAGGAAAATAAAAAGAAACTGAAGTGGAAAGGAATATAAAGGCAATAGAGTTTGAGGAATGATAAGGGAGTTGGGTATGAGGAAACCCTAAAGACTCGTAGCAATAAAAATAGAAAAGTATGTAATCGTCAGGATGAGGGTGATTCACCATGAGTTAAAATTGATGGTTGAAGGCTTAAGAGATACATATATGTTATCCCCTGTAAGTTGGGAGGATTCGAGGAAACCTTGAGATAGTTCGAAGGATAAATAATGAGACGCGGATAGACTGAGGAGAAAAGGAAGTAAAAAATTAGGAAAATTGGATGAAGGAAGTGACCTTCAAGAATGTGAAGTGTAAGACCGGTGGCTTGATACCCAGAAAGGGAGAAGCGAGGTATGAAAGATATCCCAACATTGAGATGACTGTTGAGATAAACAACAAAAGTAAATAAGGAATTATTAAGAAGAAGTTCACGTTGAACACGACCAATATCTTCCAGAACATCTGTGTTGTCATTACCAAATTAGGCAAGCAAAGCAAAAAAAAACCGTTGTTATCTTTTGGAGGCCATATGGATTGACCTCAGTTTGAATAAGGATGCTATTGTGAAATTAAGTATAGACTATCGATGTGAGAATGATTGAATAAGGTAATCTATCCAGTATATATGACTTGATTTATCCATGGAAGAGTGTAAGTATCTTGTAAAGGTGGAATTAAGGATAAAACCCCGATAACTTGAAATGAATCCTAGGAGAATGCATAAAGGTTGGAATTTCACCCTTAATAGGGAAAGCATGAGTTTTGACAGTATGAATTGGAAAGGATTAAGGTAACAACAACCTTTAAGGATCAGTGGAGAAATTTTTTAGAAGTATATAGACAATGATTCTGGTATTAGTAAATGGTATCTTGATATGCCCTGTGCCTAGGGTGTACCTGATGAAGGATTTAAGGATAACCTTAGAGGTCTTACAAGGAGAAAAGGTAATATTCAAAGTTCTCAAGAATAGAAATTTTGATAAAGGAAATATGACGTAATTATAATAATGCCAGGTGGGGCACGTGTTGAACCATAAGAAAGTATAGATCGACCCAATGAGGGTCGAGATTGGTGAAAACAAGAAGGACCCAAGATAAGAGACGTCCTAAGTATGATCGAGAGTCAGTCGTGACAATGTTCACATCTAAAGACTAAGGCAATGACTTATGGAAAAAAATGGTGATTTTTTTTCTTCTCACCAGGACTTACGAAAAGCATTTTCACATAAGCAGTGATTGAAATGAGGTAGAAAATTTATTTGGAGGTGGTTAAAAAAATGACATTGATTGTAAGGAAATTTTACTATCAGGAAAGGTCAAAGAGGTGGCCGACACTTTAAGTGTAAGAGGACAATTATAAGCACACGTGCCAGAGGAATACAGTGACGATGGTTAAAGCCGTGAAGGTTGTATTATGGTTTGAAAGATTGACATTTCTTCTGATGATTATACGATACTCAACCGTAATAGTAGTTTGGTAAAGATTTAATTCATGTTAGCACTGTGAGCGGGCTATCTATTTTAGAAGGTCCTATCTTGAGATAAGCCAGGACCATGTTACGAGAGGACTAAATGAACCTTTGAGCTTCATGTCTACTAATAAAGACATATGGTTAATAATGGTATTAACCTGCTATCGTTGCTTTCATTGAAACTCTTCTGAAATTTTATCTGCTTCATGTCATATGTGCGTCAAGTTCAGGAGTGTTCTTCATGAATCATGAGCGGTGATCATGTTACCTCCTTAGAAGAATTCGATACGACAGGTATGGACTCCGTATGGTTAGCTATTAAGATTCCAAGGAAAACAAATGACTACTGTAGGCCCGTGGTGGACTATAGTAATGCATCAACGATTCTTTGAATAATGAGCCGATTACAACTGCGAGAGTTGTATGGTAATGGATGTTGAGATTAAGTACCACTAATCGGGTCATGGTGATGTATAAGTTATCATTGATAGACTAATTAAGTCGATTATCTACCTATTGAATATTTATTTCTTCTTATCAATAGAGAGTCGTATTACTATACGAGGAAGGTTGCGGTGCAAGCATAAAATTCTAGTAACGAGGAGGTCTAGAATGAAATCCCAGATTCGATTTTCGTTGTCGAGGGAGTTTTAACGGTGATTGTTTATAAGCTCGAGCAAGAGCATGGGTCCATAGATTGATGGACAAAATAGTAAATATTCAGACACGTGAAATACGATGCTATAATACTTGATGTTGATATATATACATATATGTTTTGTTCTCTTATGACAAACCTCTATAGTTCAGAGGTAGATTCCAAGCCAGATATTTTGTGGCAGTATATTTTATATATATACAATTCTCTTCAATTCGTTCTTTTCTCTCCTTTTCATTTCATATAAGCTGCGAAGAACAACCCTTCCAGAAGGGGAGGTATTGCCGAATGACTATCTATCTGTGTGATAGAAGCCTAGTAGGATACCATCTATTGTTTAATTGCTTGTCAAGTACTAAAGGCTGGCCACCTTCTGTACTAACTATGTAATGTAACAAGTGTTCATGATCATAGTGATCTCTCAATAAATTCTTTTACTTCTATATGAAGGACCAAGCTTTCGAAGATGGAGGTAGCTAGAGATGAAGTGGTACCAAGTATAGTGGTATTCCGATTCTAACGCGTTCGTGATACTAAGGTTGACGCGATTATTAAAAGGTTATAGAACGCTAACGAGCAAAAGTGTAATCAGTATAAAATTTGGTACGGAAGGTAATAACGATTACGAACTGGAAAAGAGTGGGTGTTGAGAAGTAAAAGCTGTAGATCTAGATTAGATAATGAGAGTCTGTACAATAGACTTGAAAGAAATTTGGAATGATCACTTAACGCGGATTGAGTTTTCTTACGATAATCGATCGTATGTCAGTATCGAGGTATCGCCTTATGAGATCCTTGAGGGAAGATAATGTCGATCTCCCTTATGTTAGGATGAAGTTGTAGAGCGCAAGATGCTCGGACCCACAGTAGTCCAAAGAACCAAGGATATAATAGATCTAATCAGAGGACGGCTGGTAGTAGCCCGAGATGGACATAAGAAGTATGTGGATTCGACACGAAAGGACAAAGAATAGGAAGTAGGGGACCTAGTATTGTTACAGGTATTCCCTGGGAAAGGATGGATGAGGTTCCAAAAGAAAGGAAAGCTAAGCCTATGAATTGTTGGACCCTTTGAGGTATTAAGACATATTGGGAAGTTAGCATATGAGCTATCCCTACCCCCGAACATGTAGCAAGTTCATAACGTGTTCCACGTATCAATGTTGAGGAAGTATAATTCGGATGCCAGACAAATAGGGGCATATGAGCGCATAGGCATGCAACCAGACGTAACCTATATGGAGCCACCAGAAAGGGTTATAGATCGAAAAGGAACAAGTGCTTAGGAGAAGGGTTATCAAACTAGGCAGAATTTGGTGGTAGAACCACAATGTGGGAAAATTTACTTGAGACTTAGAAAGTGCAATGCTAAGATAGCATCCCTATTCATTTTCTATCTGATTCCGGGATGGAATCCTTTTAAGGAGGGGAGACTGTAATAACCCCAATTTTTGGAAATTTTTGAAACACGGATGAATAGTAACTTTTGCTGATGATACTGATTAAGGAAAATTATCAGAACACGCTATATAGGAGTACTGTTATGGAAATTCTAAGATCGTATTAGTACTCCATAAAGTAAATAAGTGTATGTAAAGATCGTCAGAATCCAAATTCGAACACTTTGATTTTTCCCGAAAATCCACCAGATACTGAAAGAATTGAGTATAAGGTAACATGATTAAAAGGATTTAAATTTAAGAATTATAAGAGAGGATCATAAAAGGAATATAAAATATTGAGAAAGGTTTTGGGGAACCCAAGTAATAAGATCCCGGATATGATCCCTCAAACGATGAACGAGAACGAAAGTTAAGCGAACCGTAAAACAAATAAGCGACCAAAAGACAAGCTTGTACAAGAAGCCAAGAATTGTGACATCATCAAACCACAAGGAAGAGACATGTGGCAAATGTATGACATAGGCATGATGACATAAGCATGACAAATGGAGGGATTGGTTGGTTGATTTTAAGCCATTCATTTTTTACCATGGTAAAAGGATAATTAACAAAACAAAACAAAGCAACCAAGCCAAAACAAATCAAAAACACAAAATACAAGTTGACTTTCATTTCCTTCAAAAAGCTCTCGGCCAAAACCAGAGCAGCAACTTCAAACTACCATATCTCCTTCAATACTCACTCAAATAGTATGTTCTATAGCTCTTTGGAAAGGTACTGAGATGGCCTACAACTCTTGTTCACAAGTCTCGTCCAAATAAGCATGGTAAGACCCTAGTTTTGACAGTTATTTCAATCTGACTTTTAGAAACTTCAAAACCTAACTTTGTGTTCTTGATTTCTTTGGAAAGATCAAGCTTGTAGGAGGCTCCCTAAGACTTCCTAGCCACTCTAATCACTCCAAGGAAGGTATAACACCTCCAAACCCTAACTTTACTTTGAGTATTATGATGGTTTTGATGGTTATAGTAAATGAGAAGCATGATGCTTGTGTGTTTAGAGTTTGGATTGGATTTGTAGTGATTTGGATGTTGAAATCTTGTTTATAGTTAATGAAACTTAAGTATAACTAGTAGTTCATGTGTGGGGTTGTATAAATTGGAAAATCTTGAGGTTTGGGGACTGATGTAGTAAGGTTTGGATGAGGGTTGGTTGTATTGTTGGTTGTGAGTTGAATGGTGGTTGTTTGGAGTGGTTTAAAAATTGGAAATCGCGTAAACATAAACGTCATAATGCCCGATTTTCCTTAACTGTTCTGTTCTTAACTTTAGGACCCGTGAACTCACTGAAAGATTCTAACCTTAGCCATGTTTAGATAGTTCATGTTACGAGCTTCGTTTTGATATGTGGTTCGCTTGAATCCGATGTACGGTTTAGGAGAAACGATCGTTTTAAGTAACGGCGTTTCGCGAACGAACCATTACCCCTCGTCTTACTTTGAAACCTTGGTTAAGGCCCTTAAATGACTAATTGGAGTATGAAACAATTATTTAAAGTGGACTAGGCAGTTGGTAGGGTATTCGCGAAAGCGTCTCCTTAAAATTCGTAACGGTTAATTTATTAAAAATGGTGGAGCCGAGGGTACTCGAACGACTTATGTGATTTGTTAAGCTTAGAAATGACCATAAGCAAACATTAGAGTTCAATTGGTTAAAGTCTAGTTTCTTAAGCGACCGTGGTTTAATTCCGGCTTATGTTGTTGTTCATAGGTTACCGGACCCACTCTAAGCTTAAGTCTACCCCGGAGCACTCAGGCAAGTTTTCTACCCGTTATACTGTTGTTGTGATGTAAATATATGTATATGCATTATCTTGTGATAAGTGCATGATTGTTATTAGCAAATTTTGCGATATATTGGAGCATGCTGATATGGTATATATGCATGTCTGTTTCGTAATCTTGATATCTAATTGTTGATTCAATTGCTTATAGTTGCATAATACCTATGCTAGAGATAAGCAGTAATTGCGTATACCCTTAGTATAGGGGACCCAAAGGGGAACATTTTCCTAAAACCGGGAGTCGATGTTCCCGAGTATATTATATATATTTATATATATATATAGATATAGTTTTCAAAACTATTAATCGAATAAGGTTTATTCGATAACTTTATTTTTATTAATGAATATTACTTGGAATATTCATTCGAGGACTTATGACTCGGTTTATTTTATTTAATGAATATTACTTTGAATATTCATTCGAGGACTTATGACTCCGATTATTTACTAAATAATATTCTTTATTTTATTAAAGAATAATGTTTCGATAATCAAACTTATTTTCAATAATTCAAATAAAGATAGTACTTTCGTATAAGTATATCTTTGGTTATTTAATAATCATTTCAAGTATGAGTTTTAAAACTTCTACTTCAAATTATTTATATAGAGATTATCCTTGTGGGAATATTATTTAAATAATAATATTCAGATATTTTCTAATATATTAGGACTGATTTATTTTATTAAATCAGCCTTAATCCAAACATTCTTAAAAATATTTTCGAGTATTCAAAATGATTTTAAAAGTTAGAGCGGATCCCAAAACTCATTTTTATATTAAAGATCTTCCTTTTAAAGGGGATTTAAATACTCGCTCAAAACCTGAGGGATCCGGCTCTGTGGTGTATTTATATTCGCAACAAGGTTGCTGTTTTGATAAATGAATTGATTACTTACCCAACGTTCGGGAAGTAAGTCCATCTATTGAGTTGACATAAGCAACATGGGCTCAGTGGGCGTCCATGAAAGTGTAAGTGGCTCAGTGGGAGTCCATCAAATGCGTAAGTGGCTGAGTGGCAGTCCAGCATATGGTCCTATTGTGGCCAGGGTGATGACCAATGGGGAATTCGTCCATCTACTAGTAGAAAAGGTTACTTATTGGTATCTTTGCCTGATCAGCAAGATATCAGGTTTATGCCAAGGTTTTCTCCTTTCCAAATTCATTGGATATTGCAACTCTGTTTATAATTTTCATAACAGAGGTTTTCAAGGAGTGTATGAAATGTATATATATAGGTGTATATATATATCGGGACTTAATGAAGTATCTCGTAACTTCATTATTTATAATGATATTTCAAAGATTGAACCTATCCAAGTCTTTTCTTGTAGTCTCATCTATGTGATGAACTTTTGAAACTGATTATACCTTGAACGGTGGTAGTTCAAGTAGTATTCGGAAAAGATATAAGTATATTGGAGTATCTTGTAACTTCATCTTTTCAACTTATATCTGGTTAATGATTATCTTATGCATGACAAAGATTTTCACAAAAACATTGAGACAAGGTTAGATATATGAGATCACCTTGCAACGATATTTTTATACAGTTATAAACTGGAACTCTGTGTTTATTATGCATGGAAGAGGACTTCAAAGATTTTGAAAAGTATATGTACATATATACTGAATATTTTGTAACTTGGTCGTGTTAAGATATCAAACTTGGTTCATTTCTTATTGGGCAAGACTTTCATGAGTACTATGAGAATGCTCATATATTGTTAATTATTATACATATTATTTCGATGGGCTCTTGCTCGCCCTTGCTTTCTTCTTTCATCACACAACAACAGATAGACATGATGAACATGATCAAGCTCCCAATTCGTGAGCGGTTAGGAAACGTTCCGCAGTTTCCTGTAGGCGTTGATGCCGTTGTAGCTGAGGTAGGAACTACCAGTAGGCTAGGCTTTCAACTTTTGTTGTACCGGACTTACGTATCTATATAAATTGTAATAATGGCAAAGAAATGTAAATTTATTCAGAAACCCTCTTGAGGTGTAATGGCTTATAATGTGGAATAAAATGACTTGTGTTATTTTTGGTATTCATCTCTGAGACTATAACTTGTGGCGTGTGTGTGTATATTGTAGGGTCACAGTACGGAGTAGTTGATTGTTTATTAAGATTGGGTATTATTAAGGGAAATGGAACTCGTGACAACCCGGATCCCCGACCCCGGATTTGGGGGTGTTACAGAAGTTTTGGCTAGAGGTTGAGCTAGAGCTGTTTGGATTTTTAGGGTTTGCTGTGGTTCTGAGCCATCGTGTCTTCTCTTACTCCTTCTCTCACTTGCTCTCTTCTTCTCTTCATTTTTCTTATCATCCTCCTCCTTCTTCTCTCCACCCTTGCTTCCAGATGGTTTAGTGGATTGACTTGGATTTGAGCCAGAAGGATTTTGATCATCTTTCTTCTGCTCATCATTATCCAAATTATCCTTGTTGATTTGAATTTTAGGCAAGTTGGCTTTGACATCACTCAGGTATCTCCCCAATAATTTAATCATCTCTACATCTTCAACAAACTTACTCTTCTTTCCCTTTAAAGCAGTTTCCAGGATCATGATTAGCTTCTTATTGGCCATGACACACTGTTTAGGGATTTGGAAGTGTTTGAATTATTTGGTGGTAGGACAGATGTATGCTACTCCCTTGCTTGGCTGTAGGTATGCTTCTGGAAAAACAGCCACTTGAGCATTCTTTAGTTCAGCCAGCAATTGAGTGTCTTCATGGATCACAACTCTGACTTTGTTTATCAGAATATCCAATTCAGTGCCCTCCTTGTGATAAGATAATTGAGGGACACCTGCATACACCTGTCTACCCCAGAGTCATTTATATTGACCACTATCCTCTTCTCCTGAAAGTTGTCTTTAGTTACTAAAATCACCCTTAATGAATTTATTGTCCTATCCAAGGCCTTTTTGTATGTAAAGTGATTATTGTTTAGAGAAGCCCTTAGAGCCTTGAGCAATTCATCAAATTCCCTGCTCAAACTTGGTCCTTCAGCAGTCCTAATGAACCTCTCCATACCAATATCTACTTCTTGAATTAAACTCTATTCAGCACCTTGGATATTTTGAGTGGATGATCTTGATTTTGCTAGCCTAGCCTCTATCTCCCCCTAGTCTTGTTGGCAGGCATGAGAAGGAGAGTAGGAATTTCAGGCCTAATATGTTCTGGGATTGATGGTAGAGGGATGTTGAGTTTTCCCATGATGGCTCCCAAAGCAACAAAGTTTTACATTTGAAGGCTTGTGAGAGTCCACCAAGGTCTTTATGTCTGTTTTTTGAGTTTTGACTAGAGAAGTCAAAGCCTGAACCTGAGTGTTGAGAGATGCATTTGATGTTTCCAGAGAAGCTACTTGAGTCTTGAGGTCTTGAATGTCTTGTGAAGAGGAGCTTGTAGTAGAGAGAATAGTAGATTGTCCAAAGGTAGCTTGCACAACTTTTTGAATTTCATCCATGACTAGAGGTGAATGAGTGTATCTTTCAGTGTGCATTTGATCCAACTTCAACCTTGTGTCATTTGATTTAACAATGTGATCTTGAACTACTTTGTGCAAGGCCACAAAGGATTCTCTTAGCTGATTTATAGTTTTATCAATCCCACCGAGATCATATCTTGACATATATTCTGAGAAGATTTTGAATTTATTTTTGATCTCAGTTTGAGAGGGGATGATTTGGTCCATCTTTTCCCTGACCATCTTCATAACTTTATCTTGATGTCCATTCAATGTTATTTGTAGAGCTTTTCCAAAGTTGTGGAAAGCCTTGATTTGAGCCTTGTAGACCTCATTGATGGCATCATATACCTCTTGTGGAGTGAGGGATCTGGCATTGCTTCCCAAAATTGTAATGTATTCCTCCCTGAATTTTGCTAACACAACATCCATCTCAATTGTGAATTCCTTGTCCAACCAAGCATCATAATTAGCATCCTGGCCAGCTTCATCAACAATTTTTTGCTTGATTATCTTCCACATCAGCCTGGTAGGAGAGCATGATAGATTGGTAGTCTTGATTGGACATATTGGATGGAGTAGCTGTTGTGAGATTTGAGCAAGGCCTCCAAGTTGATCAACTCTAAGATCTTTAATTGTAGATGGTTGATTTTTAGTGTCTTGGAGCCATTAGGAGATGAGGTGTGATTAAGAGGTAGAGGGTTGTGAATCAGAACCACCTGTGACTGAAGTCATAGTTTTACTCACAGATTGCTCTGTGGTTTTGACAAGTTGTTGTTTCTCACATAAAGTGGGAACCTCCAATGGAATTGGAGGGGATTTGACTGGGTTACTGTTATGTGCACCAGTCTCAAACCCTTGTGCTTCTTGCAAATCACTGTCACTTGAATGTGATAAACTTGCCTCCCCTATAGTAGGATCATTGGAAATTGAACTCATAGCATCAACTGCCAAAGCAATTTCTGCTAGGGTTTTGGAGGGAGTTGTTCCTACATGAGGAACCTCCAATTTAATTGGAGAGGATTTAGATAGCTCCCCCTCAGGAGTACTAACCTTACAGTCTGTGAAGACTGATTTGCACATGAAGGCACATTTAGTATCTCTATGGGGTCTTCAGTAAAAACTGATGAATCCCCCATGTTTTTGATGGTGTCATCAAGGTCTACCCCAGCTAGTAGCCTCTCACCATCTGAATGAAGTGTTTGAGTGGTGAACAAGGTTTCTTGAACCAAGTCACTTGATTTAGCTTGCACTTGAGAATTGGATTCAAGTGCTGTTGGTAGAGAAGAAATTTGAGATATTAGAGATTGTTACTCAGATGTCAGTGTTGGCAGCTCCCCCTGAATGGATGAGGGAGCTTCAAAAGATGTTCCCTCACTGTGTGTGCCATCCTTATTCCTCCTACTATACACTTGAATTGCTTCAGGTGCAGGCTGTGCAGACTCTGTACAAGCTGCATTGGGGTGAATGCTCTTTTCAATAGACATACCCTGTTGAGAGGATGTATCTAGAGTCTGTTTAGTCCCCATTTTTACAACTGCATCCTGTTGGGAGGATACAGAGGTGGCTTGAGTGGTCAGTTCAGATTTCTTACTCTTCTTTGATCTCTTGACCAAGGGTGACTCAGCTTCAGTTTGATCCTCACCACTCTCAGTTATAACTGTTAAGGTTACCTCCTTTCTCTTTCTTTTACTCACCTCATTCTTTTGAGAAGATGAGGTGGTTGGTTTCCTAGCTACTAAGGGTTTTGAAGAAATGGTTTCAGCTTGGGAAGATTCCTGTGGGTGTTCCTGTGTTTGTACTTCCACAGGTTCAGGAATCATAGATGTGCTAGATTGTACATTTGATCTCATGTCAGGCATTGGGTAAGGGTAAGTCCTAAACCTCTCCAACATGAATGGAGTGAGTTTCAGACTTACATTTACCTTGTTCTTTGTAGTAAGTGAACCAAATATAATTTTGTACACTTGCTTACAATTTCCTATTTTAGTGCTATCTATACCATTCAACAAATGTATGTATGCTACTTTATAATTTAAAGTGGACATAATAAATCCAGGAAAGAAAATTTCCTTACCTCTACCAGACAGGGGCATTGTCAGCCTGGTTGCAAGTTCTTCCAGGATCAATAGACCAACATTCAAGTGTCTCTTGTGGGCTATTGAGTACACCAGCTTCTGTACCACACTTGAAATGTTGTCATACCTTATTTTCCTGCATGTGAAGGCCCTCACCACAGAATCAAAGACAAAAGACCACTCCTTCCTTAGATTGGTCCAGTTTAAGCTTGACAAGTTGATTCTTCCATCATGATTGATGAAGTCCAGAAACTCAGTCAGTTCATCAGGAGTTGGCACCTCCACCAGATTTGCAGTTGGCAGTCCCAAAGCTCTATTCACATCTTGTTCATTGAACTCTATTTGTTGGCCTCCAATTGTGCAGGTGACCACCATAGAGAGAGAGAGAGTTATCATTCATATCAGTCCTCACTATTGTTGTTGTCCAAAATTCATGCAGAACATCCAGATACAGAACAGGGTTAGCAGTCAAAGCTCCTGCAAGGTAAGATTCACACAAAAGTTTCACAAACCCCTTGAAACTGTCAGAAGCTTGGTTAGCATCAGTAAAAGTGAGGTAATTTGTTCCTTTCTCTGGAATAGTAGCTCTTGCAATATTGAGTGCCATTGTTGATTGATGAGAGAGTGAATGGGTAAGAATTTTTTTTGAGAAAGGAGTGAAAATGAATGAGAGAGAAAACGGTTTTTAATTGAAAGGCTAGGTCACTTGAGATTTTGAAAGTTGTAAGTATGTATATGTATCGAGATGTCTGGGTATTTATAGTAAAAGTAAATGACTTGTCGAGAACTCAAAAATAGATGTTTGGAATTAGTCTGACGAGAAGTCATTTTAAGAAATGAAAAATATATCGAGAAGTCATTTTAAATTACTCTAATAGAGAACTAAAAATTAACTTATCGAGATGTCAAACAAATACCCAGTTTGTCCAAAAATGGACTGAATTAATCCCAACTTTTATTTGAATAAATTCAAAATAAAACTAGAATAAATTTGCCAAAAGTATTTTACCAAAATAATGTATTAAGTTAAATTATTTCAGTTCTGAGTTATTGAGAAGTCTAAAAATTATATTTGTAGAGAACTCTTTGAATTAACACTACTAGAGAACTCTACAAGGACTTATCGATAAGTCATAATAAAGCTTATCGATAAGTCACTCGAGAAGTCAGTGAATTGACTTATTGAGAACTCACTCGAAAAGTCTTAAAATGACTTGTCGATAAGTCAGTTAGACTTATCGAGAACTCAGTTCTCTATATACTTTTGGTCAACTTAATTCTGCCTTGTGTTAATTTTACATATTAAGGATGTAAATTTACAACTAAGCAGTTTACTTAGAATTTGAAAAATTTCAAGCTAATTTTTTTTTATTTTGAAAAATAAATATGCAGAGATTTCTGAAATATTTATAATTCATATTTCAGCTAATTTCCAATTAAATCAAATTAATTTTGATTTACTAAAAATTAATCTGCTGCAACACATTAGCTGAATTCTTGCCTTAGGATGAAGAATTAAGCATTCCAATTTCACCTACAAGTCTAGTGAAAGTTGATTCATCCAAAGGTTTAGTAAAAATATTAGCTAATTGTTTTTCTGTTGGAACAAAAATGAGCTCAATGGTACCATTTGTAGCATGTTCTCTAATAAAATGGTACCTTATATCAATGTGCTTTGTTCTAGAATGATTAAATGGATTAGCTACTATAAATATAGCACTAGTATTGTCACACATGATAGGAACTTTGTGTAACACTAGGCCATAATCCATTAGGTGATTTCTAATCTAAAGCACTTGAGCATAACAACTTCCTGCAACTATGTATTCAGCCTCTACTGTAGAAGTTAATACATATTGTTATTTTTTGCTATACCAGGATACAAGTCTTTGTCCAAGAAATTGACAGCTTCTACTAGTACCCTTCCTGTCAACCCTGCATCCAGCAAATTCTGCATCTGTGTAGCCAACAGCTTCAAAACCAGTTCCCTTAGGATACCACAATCCCAAGTTTGGAGTCCCCTTCAAATATCTGAAAATCCTCTTTACAACCATCAAATGTGATTCTTTTGGATTGGCTTGAAATCTTGCACATAGACATGTTGCAAACATGATGTCTGGTCAACTTGCAGTTAAGTAAAGCAATGATCCAATCATTCCTCTATAGCTTGATATATCTACACTCTTGCCTTTTCTATCTTCATCCAACTTTGTTGCTGTAGACATAGGTGTAGAAGCAGGTGAACAATCAACCATACCAAACTTTTTCAATAAGTCCTTGACATACTTAGTTTGGCTGATGAAGATTCCATCACTTCTTTGACTGACTTGTAGTCCAATAAAGTAACTTAATTCCCCCATCATACTCATTTCATATACACTCTGCATAAGCTTAGAAAATCTTTGGAAAAGCTTTTCATTTGTAGAACCAAAGATGATATCATCCACATAGATCTGAACTAGGATCATATATTCACTATATTTCTTGTAGAAGAGACTACACCATATTTGACCTTTAGAAACACTTTTTTTGGTGTTACAAGCAAAAATGTTAACTTAAATCACTAAAATTTGAAATGAGGTAACACTTTTTTGTGTTACAATAGAGGATTGTCGATGTTACCATAAACATGATAAAATGGCTATTGTAACACAAAATATAGTGTTAGTATTGATATTACAATTAGTGTTATCATACATCTAATATTTAGGCGGCATGTAATGGCGGGCCAAATTTTGACCAAATTTTAAGCGGCCCAATATTAAAATTTTAACCCGATCATTTTATTTTGTAAATAAAAGACACTTTTACTTATACACTCACGAATATACACTCTCAAATGAGAAAACACTCTCACAATCTCTTAGCCTGGGTTGATAGGTTCGAGAAGAAATTGAGCTTTCTTCTCGATCGGGGTCAAAGCTTGAAGATTGTTATTAGGAGCTTGAAGATAGGTTCTAGTAATTTGGCTTTCTTTTCAAAGGAGGTCAGTAATGGAGTTTATAATTAGGGTTCCAGCAGTCATTTTCTTCACAAATTTGGGGCTTTCTTCTTGTTCAATTTAACATTTAGTCTGGTATGCTCATATTTTATGCTTGGTAGAGCTAATTCTAAGCGCCCTAAATATTTTCTTGATATTAAGAGGCGTTGGCCTGTTATCAGGTAGTTAATTGTAAGCGCCCTAAATCTCTCTCTCTCTCTCTCTCTCTCTCTCTCTCTCTCTTTCCCCCCCCTCCCCCTCTCTCCCCCACATTATTTACTTTTAAATAAAGCATTCTGGTTTGTGGGTTTATGGGTGTTTGCTCTTTTTTCAAGTTTTACATAGATACCGTGTGTATTATTTGTGATATATTTGTTGTAATAACTCCAAAAATTTCGGACTTTTTGTAACCCTTATGAATAGTGATTTTGCTGATTATGCTGAATAAGAAAACTTTTCATGCCACACTTTGTAGAGGTTCTTTTACTTTTATTCTGAGATCTTATTAGTACTCTATATGGTATATAAGTGTATGTAAAGATCGTCAGAATCCAAATTCGAAACACTTTGATTTTTCCCAAAAATCCACCAGATACCGAAAGAATTGAGTATAAGGTAACAGGATAAAAGGATTTAAATTCAAGGAGTATAAGAGAGGATTATAAAAGGAACATAATGTATTGAGAAAGGTTAAGGAAACCCAAGTAATAAGATCCCGGGTATGATCCCTCAAACGATAAACGAGAACGAAAGTTAAGCGAACCGTATAACAGATCAGCGGTCATTAGCCAAGTAATTAGGAGCTAATCAAAGAGGTTAGTGGATGATGATGTCATCACACCAACAAGAGGAAGACAAGTGTAACAAGATGACATAAGTAGATGACATAAGCATGACCAAATGGGAAGGGTTGGTTGGTTGATTGTGAGCCACACAATTTTTACCATGGTAAAAGGTTAATTAACAAACAAAAAGGAAGCAACCAAGCAAACACATTCATTTCTTCCCCCCCCCCCATCACCTTGCTCACGGTTTTTGAAGAAAAACAAGAAGAAAAATTTCCAAACCCAAGCTCCACTCAATTATAATTCAAGAGGTTTGTTTCCTTGGATTCTATATTTCATAACTAAGAAGAGCAAGTAGTTTGAGTGCTTGAATCCAAGGTTTTCTAGCTCAAATAAATCATTTAGTTTAGGGTGAATGGTAACTTTCAAGAACAAATTTTTAATTCTTGATTTTATTTGTAAGGTCAAGGTAGCTTAAGCATAGATCAAGGCTTCCATGGGCATTTCAAGGATCTTTCATTGATTAAAAGCTTCAAGAAGGTATAAAACTTCAAACCCTAGCTTTAGTTTTGAGTATTTAGGAATGGTTATGATTGATATAGTATATGAGAAGCATGATGCTTGTTTGTTTAAAGTTTGGTTGAGTTTGTAGAGATTTTGATGGATGAATTTTGGTTATTAGTTAATGAACCTTAGTATGGTTAGTAGCTTTTGTTGTGATTGAATGAGTTGGATAAAACATGAAGTAATGGACTGATGTGGTGAGTTTTGGAGGGATTTTGGTTGTAATGTTGATTGTGGGTTGAATTGTGGATTAATTGGAGTGGTATAAAATTTGGTAATCGCGTAAACATAGCCGTCGTAATGCCCGATTTACCTTAAACTATTTTTGTTCTTAACATCAGGACCCGTGAACTCACTATTAGGTTTTAGCCATTGCCATGATTAGATAGTTCATGTTACGAGCTTCGTTTTGATATGTGGTACGCTTGAATCCGATGTACGGTTTAGGAGAAACGACCGTTTTAAGTAACGGTGTTTCGCGACCGAACCATTACCCCTCGCCTTACTTTGAAACCTTGGTTAAGGCCCTTAAATGACTAATTGGAGTATGAAACAATTATGTAAAGTGGATTAGGCAGTTGTTAGGGTACTCACGAAAGAATCGCCTTAAAATTCTTAATGGTTAATTTGTTAAAAATGGTGGAGCCGAGGGTACTCGAACAACTTATGTGATTCGTTAAGCGTAGAAGTGACCATAAGCGAACATTAAGGTTCAATTGGTTAAAGTCTAGTTTCTTAAGAGACCGGGGTTTAATTCCGACTTATGTTGTTGTTCATAGGTTATCGGACCCACTCTAAGCTTAAGTCTATCCGGGAGCACTCAGACAAGTTTTCTACCCGTTATACTGTTGTTGTGATGTAAATATATGTATATACATTATCTTGTGATAAGTGCATGATTGTTATTAGCAAATCTTGCGATATATTGGAGCATGTGATATGGTATATATGCATATCTGTTTCATAATCTTGATATCTAATTGTTGATTCAATTGCTTATAAGTTGCATAATACCTATGCTAGAGATAAACAGTAGTTGCGTATACCCTTAGTATAGGGGACCCAAAGGTGAATATTTTTCTAAACCAGGAGTCGATGTTCCCGAGTATAATATATATATATTTATATATATATTGATATAGTTTTCAAAACTATTAATCGAATAATGTTTATTCGATAACTTTATTTTATTTAATGAATATTATTTTGAATTTTCATTCGAGGACTTATGACTCCGCTTACTTTATTTAATGAATATCATTTTGAATATTCATTCGAGGAATTATGACTCCGCTTACTTTATTTAATGAATATTATTTTTGAATATTCATTCAAGGACTTATGACTCCGCTTATTTATTAAATAATGTTCTTTATATTATTAAAGAATAGTGTTTCGATAATCAAACTTATTTTCGATTATTCAAATAACGATCTTACTTTCGTATAAGTATATCTTTGGTTATTCGTTATTCATTTCAAGTATGAGTTTTTAAAACTTCTACTTCAATTATTTTTATAAGGATTATCCTTATGGGAATATTATTTAAATAATAATATTCAGATATTTTCTAATATATCGGGACTGATTTATTTCATTAAATCAGCATTACTCCAAACATTCTTAAAAATGTTTTCGAGTCTTCAAAATGATTTTAAAAGTTAGAGCGGATCCCAAAACTCGTTTTCAAATATAAGATCTTCCTTTCGAAGGGGATTTAAATACTCGCTTTTAAATTAAGGGATCCGACTCTGTGGTGTATTTTATATTCACAACGAGGTTGCTGTTTTGATAAATGAATTGATTACTTACCCAACTTTCGGGAAGTAAGTCCATCTAATTTAGTCGGCATAAGCGATAGACCAGGGTATGGTCTATCAAAGTGTAAGTGGCTGGGTGCCAGCCCATCAACGCGTAAGAGGCCGGGTGGCGGTCCGACACAAGGTCCTAATGAGGCCAGGGTGATGACCGGTGGGGGATTCATCCATCTACTAGTAGAAATGGTTACTTATTGGTAACTTTGCCTGATCAGCAAGATATCGGGTTTATGCCAAAATTCTTTTCTTTACAAATTCATTGGATATTACAACTCTGTTCATACTTTACATGATAGAGGTTTTCAGGAAATGTATGAGAAATATATATGGATATATATCGGGACTTAATGAAGTATCTCGTAACTTTATTTCTTTTGAATGATATTTCAAAGATTGAATCTATTCAAATCTTATCTTGTATTCTCATCTATGTGATGAACTTTTGAAACTAATTATAACTTGAACGGTGGTAGTTCAAGTAGTATTCGGAAAAGATATAAGTATATTAGAGTATCTTGTAACTTCATCTTTTCAACTTATATCTGGTTAATGATTATCTAATGCATGACAAAGATTTTCAGAAAAATGTCGAGACAAGGTTAGATATATGAGATCACCTTGCAACGATATTTTTATACAGTTATAAACTGGAACTCTGTGTATATTATACATGTCAGAGGATTTCAAAGATTTTGAGTAGTATATATGTATATATATACCGAATATTTTGCGACTTGTCGCGTTAAGATATCAACTCGGTTCATTTCTTCTTGACCAAGACTTTCATGAGTACTATGAGAATGCTCATATATTGTTAATTATTATACATATTATTTCGGTGGGATTGTTGCTCACCCTTGCTTTCTTCTTTCATCACACAACAACAGATAGACAAGATGAGCAGGACCAAGCTCCCAATTCGTGAGTGGATAGGAAACGTTCCGCAGTTTCCTGTAGGCGTTGATGCCGTTATAGCTGAGGTAGGAGCTACCAGTAGGCTAGGCTTTCAACTTTTGTTATGCCAGACTTATGTATATTTATGAATTGTAATAATGGCAAAAAATATGTAAATTATTCAGAAACCCTTTTTATGGTGACATGGTTTATAATTGTGGAATAAAATGACTTGTGTTATTTTTGGATATTCATCTCTGAGACTATAACTTGTGGTGTGTGTGTATTGTGGGGTCCCAGTACGCAGTAGTTGATTGTTTATTAAGTTTAAGTATTGATAAGGGAAACGGAACTCGTGACAACTCGAATCCCCGACCCCGGATTGGGGGGTGTTACATTTGTGTATATTATGTTTGATGTTTAATATATATGTGTGTGTGCGTGTTTAGGGGGTTGTAGCAGGACTGATTGTTATGTTCTGTTTCCTTTTGGTTTGGTTGTTCTGGATCAATTTTACGGAAATGAAAATTGGGGAAAGTACATTTTGTGATTATTGTTGGGTCTCTGGGCTTCTTTTTCTTCCGGTTTTAAAAATTAATAATAACATGTACAAATAGTAAAAGTGTGTGTTTGATGATTGTTTCTCTTTTGGTAATTTTGGTTACAGGAGGGAAAACACGGTAAGTCCTGGGAATTGTTCAAAAAGAAGGTGAGTTTATTTCTCTATTTATACTATGTATGCTAATTTTGGTTTAATAGAAGGAATACTATTTGAATCTTTATGGTTTTCTTTAGCAAACCATAAAATTACAAGATAAATTTAGGGATCAAGAGTTCATTTTCATTCATTTGTTATTTTCTAGATATTCAGATGTATAGGGGATGTCAAGGGGTTTTCTGACTAAATATTTCGCATCACATGTTATTGTTGCTTCACATAATTTTTTATCTCTTGAGGACTGTACACTCTGGCGAATTTTTTTCAAATTTTTTTATTCCAATATGAATTAAGTTTGTCCAAGAGTCTATTGTTTTGCTATTTGGTGGCCAAACTTTTTCATGTCAAGTGAACGGCTCAAACTTTGATCATATGGCAAGATACGCGGAAGTCCAAGATCAGTAATACTGCTAGTAATGTGATAGATCTTTGGCCTTCACTTTAATTATTCATAAAGTTAGCGGTTATAAAATTACTCTAAAATTACTCTAAGCTACTGACCAGATACAACTTTGCCAGGTTTGTCTTCTGCCACTCCAATAATTCCTTTTAATTAGCTTATGAATGTAAGATAAAATGAGCAACATCACCAATGCTTTGAGCCACATTGTTGCTATATGTTCTTGTTGATTTTATTTTTAAATTTCTTGATTACACAAATTAATTCGAATTTAAATGATGTGAATTAGTGAAAATATTTCCATTTCCTTTGCTTGTTTATATAATTAAGCTGCCTAGAATAGTACTATCTGGTAATACTCATCACCTAAAGCATGTCTTTCTCAAGTTATCCTTTCTATTCTATTTCTTAGCAGGTTTTCTTGTGGCATCCATACTTCTCTCCAGTGTCGCGCACTGGAGACATAACAAATATGAGGCTGAAGATAGAACACTACGTGAACCATGTAAGATAAGAATTTAGGTTTGTAGCTATGACAAGCAGTCTCTGTTATACCTGTTTAATTCTAAATGTGTGTAACACGTCCAGGAGACTGACTAAATGTAATACATGGATGTGCATTCCTCAATCCTCACTCACATGCGCGAATCTTAACAGTATAATTTTTAAATTTTAATATTTGTTTAATAAATTATTCATATTCATTCCGTTGACATGACTCATTCCTCGAGTAGTATATCAATGTGACTACAGCACATAATGTGTCTTCTGACAAATAGTATTACTCTTCTACAGACACATAATGTGTCTTTTGACAATCCTTATCATTGAATGACAATCCTTATCAATAATGTGTGATTATTGGGGATTTCAACCAGGTAATATTTTTTTGCCTTGATAGGGTAAAAGTGCCTTTTGTTTTACCACTACTGATGCTTGTGCTTATGTACTAATTTGAAACTGGTGCAAATCGCTCTCTTATAATCTTTTGCAGTGTTTCTAAAACCTTTGTTGTAAATAGGAATGTAGGATTATATTTTTCTATTAGTTATTTGTTACATCTTTTAGACTAAAAATTAAAAAGGGCAGAGGTTCAAAGCTACCAACATGAAGAAGTAGAAGGAGTACTTGAATTGTAATGTAGCCGAGTGTATTTAAAGTTTTAATGTTATGGAATGGATGGAATGGACTGGTAGCTCAGGCCATAGTTCTGTTAGAGATTGCTCTTTTGGATGAAAGCTGTGCAACTCATGTTATAGCCTTGATTTCTTAAGCTAGAGTACTAGACTGATCTGTGTAGATATCGTGTGCTTCCTTTTCAAGTATGTTTCACGCAGAAGCGGGAAGGTATATTTATTTTAATCTTTTTTCCTTTCCAGGATCAACAACTCCGAGTTATCTGACAGCTCCGAATTCAGAACCGACATCTCGGAATTCTCCGACAACACTATCAGGTAATCGTTTATTTTTAAGCATCAACAGAATTTGGAAAATTTCCTGTGTCACTTTAACTCTTATTTTGGATGTTATGTATACAGTATTGTGCCTGCCTGCCTAAAAAATTTAATTTGTGCTAGATCTCATTATAAATACATGATGGTTAGTACATAAGTTTCATGAATTAACTATTTTATCAAGCCCCTAACAGTAGAGCCGGTCATGTATCTTTTTACTCATTAAAAGTCAGAACAGAAAGCATCAAATGGTCCAGCCGTTCAAGTAGCATTATAATTCGGCAGTTAAATTATCTTTACCGATCGATCTTGATTACGAATTTGTTTCAATTTTGGTTTGCTATGCAGCACCACAACCATCAAGCGACAGTGGCCGAATCATCAACAACTTATATTTTACATGGTTCAATATTTCTCTAAATTTAGTTTGTTGTTAATTTTAAGTCAAAGTTCATTCTCTTTTTTTTTGCTAAATAGTCGAAGTTTATTTATTCTTATTTAAGCTTTGGAAGACCAAAAACACAGATTTACAATACTTAAATGACTCTGACAATGATTTTGATTTAACCCCAGCTTACATTACAAGCCCATCTAGTACACTGACATAATATATGTAGTCAAGTTAACGGCTTCATAATCATTATAAGTTGTATTAGTTGAGTGAATTGTTTTTTTATCTTGTTTTGCTGATGCACTTGATTTCTCAACCTTCCTGTAATACTGATTGTGTTTAAATGTTTGTTTACAGGGGCTGTAGGTTGTTGAAGTATTGTGGTAGAGGTCGTGTTCTTTTGCTGGCGAGTAGATGAATTTTGTGATGATGCGAAGGGGATTTTGGTTGCTGTTGGGCCATATGGGCCAGGGATGTCTTTGGGCTCTCTTTTTTGGAGATGGTGGGCTGGTGTTTGTTTTTAGATTGCTAGCTAGTGGGCTTTTTGGTTAAGTCTTATAGCTTTGCCTTTCTTATTTTAAGTTAGGTTTGATTTTTGATATAATTTATTTTTGCTTTTTCTTTTTTCTCTTTGTTTTTCTTAGAGCCTGTTCTAAGAAAAATTTCGAGAAGTGACTCGTGTAAATTCTTTCTCTTTTATATATTTTACGAGGCTTAGACCTCATTTACCCAAAAAAATAATACCAGAGTGTTAAAAAAGAATGTTATAATAAGATATAAAAATGTTACCAAAAGATTAAATTGAGTGTTAAAATAGCTAATATGGTGTTGCAAAAGAGTCTATTCCAACACATATTTAGGTATTACTAAAGGGTTAGGTATGTTGCAACAAAACTGTGGTTACATTTTCAACTTGTAACCATAGAAATAGAAAATGTAACTATAGGTACTCTATTATTACATATTGAGAGGTGTTACCAAAATTTCAAAAAATATAACCGTAGACCCCTATTGTAGCAGGCTCAAATCCAACACCCCCTTATTTTTAAAAGTGTAATTATAGCCAATAATTTGGCTTTAGGTAACATTTTTTGGTCATTTTAACACTTTTTTTTGGTGTTGCTACAGGTCAAATATGGTGTAGTGAGAAAGTCTTGTCTATAGTACCTCTAGTAAAACCATGTTTAAGCAAGAATTCTGATAATGTATCATACCAAGCTCTAGGTGCCTGTTTTAGTCCATATAGAGCCTTATGTAGCTTGTACACAAAATTTGGAAATTATGGATCTTCAAAGCCAGGTGGCTGTTGCACATAAACTTCTTCTTCTAACTCACCATTTAGGAAGGCACTCTTGACATCCAATTGATACACTTTGAAATTTTAATGTGCAACAAATGCTAGAAAAATCCTTATTGCTTCAAGTCTTGCAACTGGAGCAAAAGTTTCATCATAATCAATTTCTTCTTCTTGTGAGTAGCCTTTTGCAACCAACCTTGCCTTATTTCTGGTAACTATACCATTTTCATCCATCTTGTTCCTGAACACCCATTTTGTTCCAATAATGCTTCTATTCTTTGGTGCAGGAACTAACTTCCATATTTTGTTTCTTTCAAACTCATTAAGCTCCTTTTGCATTGCAGATATCCAATTAGGATCCATTAGAGCTTCTACAGTTTTCTTGGGTTCTAATTGAGACAGAAAGCATGCATGTAGGCACTCATTAGCAGTTGCACTTCTACTCCTTACACTAGCAGTAGGATCACCAATAATTGTTTCTCTAGTGTGACTTCTATCCCACTTCCTTGTATAAGTTTGTTGACTTGTGCCTTCATCATTTTTTTCATTATTGGTATGACGGCTAGATCCTTCTTCTCTTTCTCCCCCTGAGTTTGTGCTATCAAATTCAGGTGTTTGAGATGAGCTTCCATTCCCATGATTTTCTTATTCAGTAATCTCTCCATTCAACATCTGTTGTGCATTGACTTCATCTTCACCATCAGAATCACTATCAATATTAAGGTTTTCAAATGCAAGGGCTTCAGCTTTATTTTCATCAAGGCATTCCAAGCCTGGACACTTGTCATCATCAAAAGTCACATCTATGCTTTCCATAATCTTCTTTTGATCTATCACATAGACCTTGTAGGCAGTTCTCTCCAACGAATATCCCAAAAAAATTGCTTCAAAAACTTTTGAGTCAAATTTTTCCACATATTTAGAGTTGTCTTTCAAAATGTAACACTTGCTTCCAAACATATGAAGATGCTTTACAGTAGTCTTTCTTTTAGACATGATTGAGTAAGGTGATTTGCCATGAGCCTTGTTAATGAGATATTTGTTTTGAGTGTAACATGTAGTGTTAACATGCTCTTCCTAGAAACTTGTTGGTAACTTGGCATCTTGCAGCATTGTTCCAACAACTTCAACTAATGTTCTGTTCTTCCTTTCAAGTACTCCATTTTATTGAGGTGTTCTAGCTGCTGAGAAATCTTGAACAATGCCGTTGTTTTTGCAGAATTCACTCAATGTTGCATTCCTGAATTCTGTTTCATTATCACTTCTCAATCCTTCTACACAATTATGATCTTTAGCCTATTTTTCTATCTTCTTTATGTGCTCAATTATGATGTGTGGAGTTTCATCTTTAGAGTGCATGAACTCTACCCAAGTGTATCTTGATAAATCATCCACCATTACAAGTGCATATTTGTTTCTTGAAATAGATAAGACATTTACTGGCCCAAATAAGTCCATGTGAATAAGTTGCAATGGTGCACTTATAAAACTCACAGTTTTTGAATTATGACTTGATCTTTTCCTTTTTCCTTTTTGACAAGCTTCACAAACTTCAACTTGAGCAAACTCCAGTTTAGGCATATCTCTTACTAACTCCTTTTTGACCAAGGTGTTAATTGCCTTGAAATTCAAGTGAGACAATTTCTTATGCCATAGCTTGCATTGTTCTTTTGGTGCCTTGGTGTAGAAGCAACAAATTCCCTCCTTATTTGTTGAGTCCAAGTCTGCAACAAGCAAGCTTCCTTTCCTTGCTCTTTTCAGATCAATTTCACCAGTTTTCTTGCTGATAAAAGTGCATTCTATTTGTTGAATAAAACTTCAAAACCTTTGTTGGTAAATTGTCCAACACTTATAAGATTCACTTCAAGACCAGCTACCAGTGCTACATCATCAATGACAATATTTTCAGAAACAATCTTGCCATATCCCATTGTGAATCTTTTGCTATTGTCTCCAAAGGTCACCAAAGGGCCAACCTTCTCCTCAAACTGTGATAGTAGTGCCTTATCACCTGTCATATGTCTAGAACATCCACTGTCAATGATCCATATGTCCTTCTTCATTTTGCCCTGCACACAATGAGTTTTAAGTGTGTTTAGCAACCCGAGCAGTGTTGGGTACTTTCTTCTTGTTAACTTATTTAGCAGAAGTAGAATGAGTTTTTCTAGATAATATAGAATTCAATGATTGTTATGCATTTTCCCTATCTATTGTGGACCCAATTTTTGTTTCTTTAAGGTCTATTCTCAGTTTATGACAACTCTTCATCACTTTCAAGTTGCAAGGGATGCAGTAAAACTTGTCACAGAATGAGTAGGGATCATTTGCATCTGCTTCATTGTATTTGCAGGCTCCTTCAGCTGGCTTGCTAACAACCTTTTTACAAAGGTGAGTTAGGTGATTCACAGAGCCACATTTTTCACATTTCTTTCTTGGAGCATCTACAACATAAGCAAAATTATTGCTTTTGTTTATCCCTATTTTCCCAATTCTATTTTTCTTTTTCTTTCTTACATCTTCAGTTTTGGTTTCCTTGACAAGTGTCTTGGAACCTTGATTATCCATAAGCTTCTCTTCATTTTTGAAAGATTGAGTTGCTTCTACATCTTTCTTCTCATTGTCTTCATCAGCAATTTCTTGCTTGATAATTAACTCTTCTTCACTGAAGTTAACTTCACATGCCTTGAACATAGGTGAATCAACCTTTTTCAGGATTGTTGGAACATTTTCATTTTCTGTTGCTTTCCCTTTGTCACCTATATTTTTCTTCTTGTTGTTCAAGGCATCATAATCAAGACCAATAGCAATATTTGCACATGGCTTGTTTTTCTCATGGTATTGTCCAATTAACTCACATGCATTTTTGAAGGACTTCAATTTAACTTCATTCTTTTCCAGCTTCTCCCTTAGCACTGCTTCAATTTCACTTGCACACTTGAGCTTGTTTTTCAGATATGAATTTTCTTGTCTTAAAGTTTCAAGCTCCACCAATAATAATTCAGCTTCTTGTTTCTCACTTTCAAGCTTCTCATTTATCCTTGTCAATCTGCTAACTTCTTCATTAGCAGCAACCATACTTGTATGAATGTGAAACATTTATGTGCTCATCTTCTCTACAGTTTCCTTATATTGACTCACATTTAAATCAATGGTAGTGAGAGTTGGTACCTGTGATTTTGATGAGGATGACTATCCTTGCTCCAAGGCCATTAATACATAATTTATAACTTCCTCATCTTCATTACTATCAGAATCATCCCAACTTTTTCCGTCTACAATATAAGCTTTGCTTTGCCGTTTCTTTAGAAGAGCTTCATACTTTGCTTCATGTTAGGTCACACAACACTGTAGAAGGGGGTTGAATACAGTGTTTATTACAATCAAATCGATTTCAAACACAAGTAACAGTAAAGAGATATATTCAATATAATAAACTCTATTATAATGGAACTGTTCTCTCTCAGTGACGAACAAATATCGCTAAGAGATGCTAGGTTACAATGTATGATCTTCTCGATAATGATAACACATATAGTGTAAACCTATGTCTATGTTTATATAGTACACAGTTACAAGATAACTTCTAATTGATATGGAATATAATTCTGTCTCCTAAAATATATCAATCAGATATCTTATACAAGTCTTCTTATCTTTTAACTCTTTCCATGCATATCTTTTTTTGTTTTAGTCTCGATCTTCTATCCTGTAAATCAGCTTTCTTCCTTAACTGTAAGTCCTCCCGCACTTAAGTTCTGATATGACCTTAAGTTCTGATATCTATCTTCTGACTTCCAGTAAGTACTGATTCCAGTAAGTCCTGATATTTCCTGTTTGTTAAGATCTAAAAACTAAACGTGAAATATATTAGACATGACATCTCAAATATATCTAACAATCTCCCCCAACTTGTAAATTATGCAAAAATATACAAGTTAATAGATTTGATGATGTCAAAAACATTTAAGTTAAAATGCAATGAGAGTTTAATAAGACTATTAACTACAACTTACAGAACATGTAGCTTTACCAACATCACTGGATCAATCTGAATCCATAATGATTCTTAACAAAATCTTTTACCAGCTTATCTTCAGCTTTTCTCAGAACTTCAACTAACTGTGCTTTGACCTGCATCAGTTCTTCATCTTTACTGTCACCAATTTGATAAATGGCTGTTCTGAGAGCTTGAATTGATGTTCTTTCAAGTCCATCACCAAGTATGATGACTTTAGGAGGTGAAGAATATTCATTATAACATAAGCATCTTCCTTTCAGAATAACTTCCACCTTAGCAGAGTTCTTCATCATAGGAATTTCTCTTCCATCATCTTCAATAATCATTGGTATATACTAAGAAGCTTTTGTACCAGAGATTCTGAGAAGATCTTTTATAGCCTTAAAAATGTATTCTGACCATCTTCTTGTAATATCAAATTTTACTTCCAGAAGATAGTGAATATGTTGAAGCTCTCTGACAGGCTTCTTTAGCACATCAGTATCAGCTAGTCTGTAAGTTCTTCCATCATTGAGAAATAAGATCAATTTCTCTTTTAGATTTTCTTTATCATGAGCATCTATCACAATTTGAGCAGACAACACTTTGTCAAGGTGCTTTTGTTTGATTTGTTCATATGATTTGTCTATCAACATGAAAGATCTCTTAAAGTAACTTCTACTCCTGTTTGTATCCTCTCTTCATCAGAACCTAATCCAGCTCTATCTCTAGGTTGCTTGGCTCTCAACCCAAAAGTTGCGAGTTGATTAATCATAAAATTGGATTTTGGTTCAACTGGAGTAGCTTTCTTCCATAACAGCTTCTTCTTATCAGCAATTGTCATCTTTTTCAAATCAACTTGAGCATTGTCAGTAGTTGATGTCTTGATAGCTTGATCAGAATTTGCTGTTTCTTCTATAGCTAGCATTTCTTCATTCTGAACAACTTGAGCAGTCTTAGAGGTTGTTTTAGATTCTTCAATTAACTTTCTTCTCTTCAGAATTTGAACAGTTTCATCTTCTATCAAATCATCATCATGCATTGTAGCTTGATAGACTGGAAAGGAAGAACTTATCTTTTTCTGAATCTTTAAAGGTTCACCAACCTTTTCTTTTCCTTTTGACTTTGGATCAATCTCAGTTTGTGATCTAGTCTTGGACTTTAAAGCCTCAGAATTTGACTTTTCTTTGATCACAATGCCTTTTTCCTTAGGCCTTGGAGGTTTCTTTTGCATAAGAAGCTTTAGACTTTAGATTTGTCTTCTCAGCTGCAAATCTAGCTTCTTCCTTCTTGAGAGTTTCCAAATCCATTCCTGGATTTTGTTTCAGAAATAATCTTCTAGCTATCTCCTCATCAAGTGTCTGGATTTTAGGATCTTTGTAATAAACAGTAGTCTGCTTCCCTTTTAGCTTCAGAGTTTATAAAAACTTCTGAGAGTCTTTAGATCCTGACTGAATCAGGATATCAGAACTTGACATCAGACTTTGCTTATCAGAACTTGACTTGACCAGTGTAGAAGATTTTCCTTGAACTTTTCCTTGACCTCTACTCTTATCAGAGTTTCCCTGGTCATCACCTTCGTCATCCTTCTTCTTCAGTTTTGGTGTAGGTGAGCATTTGGACTTAACTACCTTCTCCCCCTTTTTGGCATCATCAGGAAGTAAGAGAGAGAGAGAAGAAGTTCAACTGAAGATTAGATTTCATCCAATTGAGCTTTCTGAGAAGCTTGATTTTGTAGGACCTCAGTAATTTGGGCCTGTTCCTCCTCCTGAATCTTCTCAATGGCTTCAACTTTCTCAAGAGTAGGTCTGATATAACTGTTCTTGTCAAGCTTGATCTGTAGATCTAGCTTATCAACATTTTCCTTTAGTGTATCAACCTTATCATGAGTAATGGAATGTAGACCATGAAGACTTCTTGTACTCATAGCTGTAACCTTGAGTTGAGTCTTGAAATCAGAATTTGACAATAACTCATCAACTTTTGACACATGCTCTGTCAGAATTTTGGTACTTGGAATAAAACAATTTAAGCATAAATTACATGAAGATAAAACAATCTGTAAATACTGATCATAAAGTCTGATGCATGAGAACAAAAACTAAGCAGATTTAGAGAAAGAACCTGAAACCATTCCAAGTTCATATACCAGTCTTGTAAAGGTAGCTTCACATAGTGGTTTTGTGAAGATATCTGCTAGTTGTTGATCTGTTGAACAAAATGCAATTCCACTGTACCTTCCATCACATGTTCCCTTATGAAATGGTACCTGATGCTGATGTGCTTTGTCATTGAGTGTTGAACTGGATTATCTGTCATAGCAATTGCACTTTGATTATCACAGTAAATAGGTATTTTAGAAAATTCTAACCCATAATCCAGTAACTGATTCTTCATCCAAAGAATCTATGCACAACAGCTTCCTGCAGCAATATATTCTGCTTCTGCAGTTGATGTGGAAATTGACTTCTGTTTCTTGCTAAACCAAGAAACCAATTTGCCTCCAAGAAATTGGCAGCTTCCACTTGTGCTTTTCCTGTCTATTTTGCATCCTGCAAAATCTGCATCTGAGTATCCTATTAGCTTAAAATCTGATTCTCTGGGATACCACAATCCTAGATCAGCTGTACCCTTAAGGTACTTGAAAATCTTTTCACAGCTATTAAGTGAGATTCTCTTGGATCAGCATGAAATCTTGCACAAAGAAAGGTAGCATACATGATATCAAGTCTACTTGCAGTTAAATAGAGTAAAGAGCCAATCATACCTCTATAGTTAGTAATATCTACTTTGAACCAGTATCTTTATCTAACTTGGTTGCAGTGGCCATGGGAGTGGATGCAGTTGAACAATCTTGCATTCCAAATTTCTTCAGTAAATTTCTGGTGTACTTAGATTGACAGATAAAAGTACCTTCTTCATTTTGCTTGACTTGAAGTCCCAGAAAATAGATGAGTTCTCCCATCATACTCATTTGATATCTTGACTGCATTAGCTTTGCAAACCTCTCACAGAGTTTGGCATTTGTAGAACCAAATATGATATCATCAACATATATCTGTACCAAAAGTAGGTCCTTTCCATGGTTGAGGTAGAATAGTGTTTTATCAATTGTACCTCTATGAAATCCACTCTCCAGAAGGAATTGAGCTAAAGTCTCATACCATGCTCTAGGAGCTTGCTTAAGGCCATAAAGTTCTTTGTCAAGCCTGTAGACATGATTTGGAAATTTTGAATCTACAAAGCCTGTAGGTTGTTCAACATACACCTCTTCTTCCAATTCTCCATTGAGAAAAGCACTTTTTACATCCATTTGAAAGATTTTAAACTTTTTGTGAGCAACATAAGCCAAAAAGATTCTTATGGCTTCTAATCTAGCAACTGGTGTAAATGTTTCATCATAATCAATACCCTCATGTTGAGAGTAGCCTTTAGCAACCAGCCTTGCTTTGTTTCTTGTAATTATGCCATCACTGTCAGTTTTGTTTCTGAACACCCATTTTGTGCCAATTACTGATCTGTTCTTTGGTCTTGGCACTAGGGTCCGGACTTTATTTCTTTCAAATTCATTTAACTCTTCTGCATTGCTTGCACCCAATCAACATCTTGAAGAGCTTCTTTCACTTTCTTTGGTTCAGTCTGAGATAGAAAAGAATGATAGAGACATTCATTTGATGTTGCAGTTCTAGTTCTGACACCTGCTTCAGGATCTCCAATTATCAAGTCATGTGTATGTGATTTGGTCCACTTTCTTGCAGATTGAAGTTGACTTCTAGAACTGGATCCTCCCCCATGATCCATGTTGTCTCCATCAGCATTTTCCGATGCTCCCCCTGTAGTTATGCTCTCTGAGACTTCAGAATTTGACTTGGATCCTTCAGGATTTGAAGTATCAGAGTTTCCAGAATTATCATAATTTGGCTCATCAGAACTAGATGAATCAGAACTTGAAGAGCCAGTGACAGGTTCTAATGCTTCTTGAGAGTCTTGAGATGTGGTAGGATCTTCAGCTTGCTCCCCCGGGACAGGTGCATTTTCCTTTGGAGTTGTTACCACAAATTCAATTACATCAGTACTTACAGGATCAGAGTATAAGTCATCAGAATTTACATAATCATAATTTAAGTCTTCATTTTCAAATCTCAACTGATCGTGATCATTGAAATCTTCAAGTCCAGTAAGCTTCTTATCATCAAAAGATACATTGATAGATTCCATGACAACCCTTCTTTCTAAATTGTAGACTCTGAAGGCTTTTGTGGAAAGTGGATATCCAACAAAAATTCCTTCATCAGCTTTTAGATCAAATTTTGACAGCTGTTCAGGATGAGTCTTAAGAACAAAACACTTACATCCAAATACATGAAAGTATTTCAGATTTGGCTTCTTTTTCTTCACCATCTCATATGGTATTTTTCCTTGCTTATTTATGAGTGTAGCATTCTGTGTAAAATAAGCAGTCTGCGCAGCTTCAGCCCAAAAGTAGGTTGGCAGCTTTGCTTTATCAAGCATAGTTCGTGCAACTTCAATGAGAGTCCTGTTATTTCTTTCTACAACTCCATTTTGCTGTGGAGTTCCAGGTGCAGAAAATTCCTGTTTGATTCCATGCTCTTTGCAGAACTCTTCCATGATTGAATTCTTGAACTCAGTGCCATTATCACTTCTTATAATTTTAACAGAATCTTTGACCAACTTATCCAGCTGTCTGAAATGATCAGTTAGAGTAGATGCAGTTTCATTCTTCTTGTGCAAGAAGTACACCCAAGTGTACCTTGTGAACTCATCCACTATAACCATAACATATTTCTTCATTGCAATACACATGACATTGACTGGATCAAATAGATTAACATGCAGTAGGTGATAAGGCTCAGAAATTGATGACTTAGTTTTGCTCTTGAAAGAAGATTTTCTTTGTTTTGCCTTTTGACATGAATCACAAAGGCCATCAGGAGCAAATACTGATTTTGGCAGTCCTCTCACAAGATCTTTCTTTACAAGCTCATTTATGTTGTTAAAGTTTAAATGAGAAAGTCTTTTGTGTCAATTCCAGCTTTCTTCAATTGATGCTCTACTCAACAGACAGATTGCAGAACCATCAGAACTTGTTGAAAGTCTGGCTTCATAAATGTTACCATGCATGTAACCTTTCAGAACCACTTTTCCTGTAGAATTGCTTACAACTTCACAGTGTTCTTCAAAGATATCCACATGATAACCTCTATCACAGATTTGACTCACACTTAGCAGATTATATTTAAGTCCTGAGACAAGAGCTACTGACTCAATTATAACATTCCCAAGATTAATATTGCCATATCCCAGAGTTTTTCCCATGCCTCTTGCTCCTTTGATCCATCTCAAGTTCATAAGTCTTGAGCATACCATAAATTTCATCAAGAGTAGTTTCATTAAGAGCATAATTGTCTCTTATAGTAGTAGACTTCAAATCCCAACTTTCAGGAAGAGCTAAAAGGAATTTTAGATTTGAATCTTCAAGATCATATTCCTTGTCCACCAGTGACAGGTCATTCAAGAGTTTGACAAACCTGTCATATAAGTCAGTTAATGACTCATCAGCTTTTGAGTCAAAGTGCTCATACTCTTGAGTGAGTATAGTCCTCCTGTTCTTCTTGATTGCATCAGTTCCCTGACATCTTGTCTCCAAAGCATCCCATATCTCCTTTGAAGTCTTGCAATGAATTACCATATTTGACATGACATTATCAATGGCATTATGTAACAAATGCCTTACCTTTATATCCTTGGCAATGGATGAGATATCTTTAGTTGTATACTCATTTTTCTCCTTTGGTATGGTCTTTGATGGCTGATCTGCAACTACAACAGAGAGCTTGGTTGGCTTATGTGGTCCTTCATTAATTTTGTCAAGGTATTCTGGATCTGTAGCTTCCAGAAACATAGCCATCTTCACTTTCCATATGGGATACTCAGAAGGTCTCTGTATGGGAACCCTAATAGTCTCATATCGACTGTGGATTTGAGTGTTTTTAGTTTCTTCAGTTTTGGTGGGCTTGGTTGGAGTTTCTGCTTCTTCATACATGATTGTTTGGATCTCTACTGTATGTGTGTTAATAGATAAGCTCTGAAACCAATTGTTAGGTCATACAACACTATAGAAGGGGGTTGAATACAGTGTTTATTATAATCAAATTGATTTCGAACACAAGTAACAGTAAACAGATATATTCAATATAATAAACTCTGTTACAATAGAACTGTTCTCTCTCAGTGATGAACAAATATCACTAAGAGCTGCTAGGTTACAATGTATGATCTTTTCGATAATGATAACACATATAGTGTAACCTATGTCTATGTTTATATAGTACATAGTTACAAGATAACTTTTAATTGATATGGAATATAATTCTGTCTCCTAAAATATATCAATCAGATATCTTATACAAGTCTTCTTATCTTCTAACTCTTTCCATGCATATCTTCTTTTATTTTAGTCTCGATCTTCTATCCTGTAAATCAGCTTCCTTCCTTAACTGTAAGTCCTCCCGCACTTAAGTTCTGATATGACCTTAAGTTCTGATATCTATCTTCTGACTTCCAGTAAGTACTGATTCCAGTAAGTCCTGATATTTCCTGTTTGTTAAGATCTGAAAACTAAACATGAAACATATTAGACATGATCATTATCAGAATCATCCCAACTTTTTCCGTCTGCAATATAAGCTTTGCTTTGCCATTTCTTTAGAAGAGCTTCATACTTTGCTTCCAATTAAAGATAAGCTTTGTCTTTCTTTGCTTTATTGGGTTTCCTGCATTCTGTACCAAATGGACCAACTCATCACAGTTAAAGCACCTTATCTTAGATCTATTTACAGATCCAGTGTTGTAACCATTTTTGCTATCAGATGTGTACTTCCCTTTTCATTTCAGATGTTATCTTTATTGAATGACTGTCCTTTACCCTTGAAGAACCCTGGCTTCTTAACTCTAATATTAGAGAACTTTCTTGCAAGATAGGCCATTGATTGATCTAGCTCATCAAGTTCATCCAGGGTGTAGAACTCATCTTCTTCCAGTTCCAGTATAACTTGTTCTTGTGAATCATTTATCCTTTGCTCACTTGTTGAGGTAGCTGGAGTCTGGGATCTTGGCTCATCATTAGAGGTCTGGCTTTCATTGACAATTAGGGCACTTGAACCATCTACAACATGCCCTTGACCAGACCTTAATGATTGCTGCCTTTGAATCATTTCTAGTTCATATGTTTTCAAGATTCCATACAGAACTTCCAGAGTTATTCTGCTCAAGTCTCTCCCTTCCTTGATTTTCTATTCCAAATGATCAGGGAGAGTAAGCAAGAATTTCAAGTTCACGTCTTCAGCTTCATAATATTTCTCATGAAGCTGCAAGTCATTTATCAGCTTATTGAACCTTTCAAACACATCAGTGATACTTTCTTTTGGCTTGGTCATGAAACCCTCATATTGTGAAATCAGTATCCTTCTTTGATTAGATCTAACTTCTTCAGTTCCCTCACAGAGTATTTCAATCTTTTCCCATATTTGCTTGGCAGTTTCACAGTTGATAATGTTGTTGTACATTACATTGTCAAGTGATTCTATCAATATCAGTTGCAAGCCACTATCTAGGGAAACTTTCTCCTTTTCAGGCTCAGTGTACTCAGAAGGGTCTTTTGGAGCATAATGAGCTGGAATGACCATATCACCATCTGTTGATTCTTCAACTCTAACCATAGGAGTGAAGGGCCCATTTTTGAGAATCTGAATATAGAGTGGATTGGCCATCCTGATAAACAACAACATTTTCTTTTTCCACAGAGTGTAGTTAACTTTGTCAAATGTAGGAATTTTGATGCTACTAATTTTCTGTGTATTTATTCTTCCAAGATCTTGAATCTGTTTACTTTCAGATTTTGCTCTGATACCACTTGTTAGGTAATGAATTACACACAGAGGGGGGGGGGTGAATGTGTTTTTGTGTTTTTATGCTTTTCTTGAACTATTTATGGTTGTGAACAAAGTAAATCAAATCTTGTAGTGAAATGTGTTAATGCAGAAATTAAACATGCAATAATAAAGATCACAGATCTTTCAAAACTCACTTAATTTTATTTTAAAATTAAGAATGTTTTGCTACAAAATTTCTAGGCTCTTTGTTGATAAAGAGCTTAGCTTCTTTCTTGAGAGTGTACAAGAGTTCCTGATCTAAATTGTTACATCTAACAAAGGACCAGTGTTAACTTTATAATTTAGTTAACTGCTGGTTTACACAGTGTATAATAAGGCATGCTATTAACTTTAGTAAACTATCACTTGTCATTTTCATTTTAGGAAAAGTATATCTTCCATTTCTGGCTTAGCATATCTTTGCATACTGTGTTAATTTTGATCTTCCTTTGTCAGTTAATCTTTACCCTAGATCTTGCATACTCTTCAAGCTGCTTTTTGTAGACTTGTCAATCCAGCTGGTTAGATTGTTTGTTGATTGTTAATCCTGGATATTGAACTGTTCTGCAAATTATACTTTGAGATTTTACCTCGAGATCTCCAGTTTGGTCTATAGAGAACTTGACATCTTGATAAGTATATTGGCTTATCGAGATCTCTAATGCTCCATTGTAAATTTAATTTGTAGAGGTCTCTGAGTTCTCTGTAAGAGAATTTGGCTTGTTGAGATCTCTTGTCTTCATACCTTTACTTTGACTTATCAATATCTCTGAGTTCTCTAGTGGCTTATTGACTTATCGATAACTCAGATTTCTCTAGTCAAATTTGACTTGTCGATAACTCAGAGTTCTCTAGTAAATTTTGGCTTATCGATATCTCTGCGTTCTCTAGTGGAATTTGACTTATTGATAACTCGGAGTTCTCTAATTAATGTTGACTTGTCGATAACTCTGAGTTCTCTAGTGAAGAAATGACTTGTCGATATCTCCAATCTTCATGTCTTCAATATAGCTTGTCGATATCTATTAGTTCTCTAGTAGCTTTCCTTAGTTCTCTATAAGTCATTCTGGAGTTCTCGCATGACTTCTCTATAACACTAAATCTGTGACTTGTAGAGATCTTGACTTAAAACATTTTTCCCAAAACAGATTTATTCAACTCCAAGCTTTTTCATAATTCTTCTGAGGCATGATCTTCTTCATCTTCTTCCAGATAGAATTCTTAGGCTTGATACTGTTTAAAAGAAAAAGACTTTAGTCTGCTCTTTGACATTTTTACAGACTTTAATGTTACAATACAAAATGCAAACTAAGATTACAATACAACTTACTTAGGATTGTCAATTTGACCTATTCTTCTTAAAGTACAGGCATGTCTTTCTCAACAGTTAACTAGTTCCAATTCAATGAGAGTTTCAACAATCAACTCATGACAGGGTTCACGGGTCAACGAAGAATTTGGATTGATCAAGACATTAAGTAAGGAAGAATGTAAAAGTTCTTGTAGGGTTTATGGTATCATAAGATAACAAAGGAAATAATACGATATTCAGGGTCCGAATTTTTAGGTAATGAATCACGCACGGGGGGGGGGGGGGGGTGAATGTGTTTTCTGATTTTAGGCTTTCCTTGAAAGTTAATGGTTGAACAAAGTAAATTAAATCTTGTATAGAAAAGTGTTCTTGCAGAATCTAAACTTGTAGAAAATAAAGAACATAAATCTTCAAAACTCACTTAATTTTTATATTAAAAATTAAGACTGTTTTGCTACAAAAGTTCTAAGCTCTTTGATGTTAAAGAGCTTAGCTTATTCTTGAGAGTGATACAAGAGATTTGATCTAAATTATTACATCTAACTATAGTACCAGTGTTAACTTTATAACTCAGTTAACTACTGGTTTACACAGTGGATAATAAACATGCTATTAGCTTTTTTAAACTGTCACTTGTCATTTCTATTTATAGAAAAGCAAATCTTCCATTTCTGGCTTAGCATATATTTAGCATCCCGTGTTTACTTTAATCTTCCTCTGTCAGTTAATCTTTGCCATTGATCTTACACACTCTTCAAGCTGCTTTTTGTAGACTTGTCAATCCAGCTGTAGGATTGTTTGTTGATTGTTTATCTTGGATATTGAACTGATCAGCAATTCTGTACTTTGAGACTATACCTCGAGATCTCCAGTTTGAATTGATAGAACACTTGACATCTCGATAAGTACATAGGCTTATCGAGATCTCTAGCACTCCATATTGAGTTTGGCTTGTAGAGGTCTTCATCTTGTCGAGATCTCTAGTCTTTACATCTTCACTTTGACTTGTAGATATCTCTGAGTTCTCGAATGAATGTAGACTTATCGACAACTCTGAGTTCTCTAGTGAAGGAATGACTTGTCGATATCTCCAATCTTTAGTCCTTCAAATTGGCTTTTCGATTTCTTCTTGAGTTCTCGACTAGCTTTTCTGACTTCTCTACTCAAGGTGGATATTGCTCATCCGTCGAGTAGTGATTGCTCATCCATCGAGTAGATATTGCTCATCCGTCGAGTAGATATTGCTCATCCGTCGAGTAGATATTGCTCATCCGTCGACTAGCCAAAGTATTATCCCGATGGATGTTCCTCATCTATTGGTACTCTCTGGAGTTCTCGAATGACTTCTCAATAACATTTTTCTCCAAACAGATTTATTCAACTCCAAGCTTTTTCAAAATTCTTCTGAGGCATGATCTTCTTGATCTTCGTTCAGATAGAATCCTTAGGCTTGATATTGTTTTAGGAAAAAGACTCCAGTCTGCTCCTTTGCATTTTTACAGACTTTAAGTGTTACAAGTACAAAATACAAATTTAGATAACAATACAACTTACACAGGGTTGACAAATTATCTTAGTCTTGTTAAAGTACAGGCATGTCTTTTACAACAATCTCCCCAAATTTGTGAGAAGATTGCTTAACATAAATTCATGCATGTTAACAAGACTAACCCCAAGTTTAAAACTGATGGAGGATAAAATTAAAACATAAAGCTTGATAGAATTACAGTTTGTACAACATAAGATTCACCAGGTTCTATGATTACAAGAGTCAGGTAAAAATAGTTTTTACATCTGCTTCTTCTCTAAGTTTATCCTTCAAGTGATCAAGAATTTCAAGTTCTTCTATGATGAGTGTTACACTTAGAGCTTCCACAAGTTTTTGCCTTGCTGCCTTAGGATAACCTTGGTCCAGATACTCTAAGCAGAATCTTGAGAATCCATCAACTTTGATGTTTAGAAATCTACCACCTTTAGAAATTCTGCTCATTCCTTTTGCTTTTAACTTTTCTGATCTTTTTATAAACATATCTATTTCTTCATCATGTCTCCTTCTTTCTTCAGCTTCAGCCTTATCTCTTTTCTTTGTTTCCTCCCTTTCAATCAATCATTCAGCCAAAGATGATCTCCATGTCCTTGTAATAGTGTCCTTGCCTTTTAACAAACATAACACTCTCTTAATTCTGCAGGAGTCAAAGAATCCATTAACTTTTTGTCTAGAAGAGTGAATGTGCCATCCTCAAAATAGACTCTAACTTCTCTCATGTATACAACCCAGATTTTAACAATTTCCTCAGCTGGATGTTGGAAATGGTCTTCATCTGAGGTGCAGCAATTTAGAGGTAGAAAGTCAGATTCCTTAAAGCAATTACAGATGGCCCTTTCAGTGACTTCCACTTCCTTTACAGGCTTGACTTTCTTAGGCTTTCTCCCAACAAATTTGAGCTTGAATTTTAATGAAGGTTTGGCTAAAGGTAGGGTTGTCATTTTCTTGAGATTTGTGAGGCTTGAGGTGATTGGAATTTTTAGGAAGGAGTTGGTAGTTTGTCTGTAAAGAAATTTTGGCTTAGATGTTTGGGAAGGTTTGATGTTAAAGATAGTTGATGTTGTGGGTTGAGCTAAGGTTTGAGATGGTTGTATTTGGATTTTTAGGGTTGTTTGAGTTCCTGAATCATCATGAGGTTTTATGCTCTTCCTCTCCCCTCTTCTCTTCATCTTTCTTGTCATCCTCCTTCTTCTTCTCTCCACCCTTGCTACCAGATGGCTTACTAGACTGACTCGGATTTGAGCCAGAAGGATTCTGATCACTCTTCTTATGATCATCATCATCCAAGTCATCATTGTTAAACTGAGTTTTGGGCAAGTTGACTTCTGCATTGTCCAGATATCTCCTTAGTAGCTTTATCATTTCCAAATCATCATGGTTCTTGTTTTTCTTAGCTTTTAAGCTAGTTCCTAGGATCATGATAAGATTCTCATTGCTCCTGACACATTGTTCTGGGATATTGAAAAATCAAAATTGTTTGGTAGTTGGATAGATGTATGTTATACCCTTGCTTGGCTGTAGTATGCTTCAGGAAAGGCAGTTACATGAGCATCTTTCAGTATAGTTAGTAGCTTGGTATCTTCACGAGTTATAGCTCTAACTTTGCTGATAAAGATATCTAACTTAGATGCCCTCCTTGAGACAAGGCAATTGAGAGACACCTGCATACATCTGTCTAACCCTGAGTCATTTGTATTAACCACTATCCTATCTTCCAGAAAGTTGTCCTTGTTGACCTTGATCACTCTTATGAAATTTATTATGTTATCCAAGGCCTTTTTATATGTGAAGTGATTGTTGTTGGGAGAAGCTTTTAAGGCATTGAGTAGTTCTTCAAACTCTCTACTCAAACTAGGTCTTTTAGAATACCTAATAAGTCTCTCCTTATCAAGATCAACTTCTTTAGCTTTCTTACCAACACCCAGAATTTGATGTTGAGATGAACTTGATTGTGCCAACTTGGCCTCTATCTCCCCCTTAGTCTTGTTGGCAGACATGATAAGGGGAGTAGGAATTTCATGCCTTACTTGTTCAGGCAAAGAAGGTAGTGGTATGTTGAGTTTACCCATGATGGCTCCTAAAGCTATAGAATTCTGCATTTGAAGATGCTTATGGGAATCTACCAGAGTTTGGATCTCTGTTTGTTGGCTTTTGAAAAGAGATGTCAAAGCCTCAACTTGTGCAGTGAGAGAGGAGTTGGAGTCTTGCAATGCTGTGACTTGACCCTGTAGAGACTGAATTTGCAGATTTGTTGAAGTGGATCCAGGCTGATAAGAGCTGCTAGATGTGCCAAAGTGTTCTCTATAGCCTCTTTGATCCCTTCCATAAGCAAAGATGAGGGCTTAGATCTACTTTGGTGAAGTTGATCCAGTTGAAATTTGGTCTCATTTGAATGAGTAATTTGTTTCTGGATCATTTCATGGAGATTGGTGAACGATTGTTTGAGGTTTTTGACTTCCTTTTCAATTGAGGCAAGATCCATCCTGGTCATTTGCTCATAATTTTTTTTTAATTTAGAAGAGATCTGCTCTTGAGAAGGTACAATCTTGTACATTTTCTCATTCACCAGTTTCCTGATTCTGTCTTCATGGCCGTAAGTTTGATTTCAAGAGCCTTACCAAACAGATGAAATGCTTTGAGCTGAGCTTTGTATACATCTGTAATGGCATCATAGACAGCTTCTGAATTCAAGTCTCTTGCATTGCTGCTCAGAATAGTAACATATTCTTCTTGAAATCTGGCCAGAACTTGATTCAACTCTAAGGCAAAGTCATCAGACAGCCATGCATCCACATTCCCATCTGGCTCAGCATCATTGACAATTTTCTCCGTTTGCTCCTCAACCTCTTCATTGTAAGCAAGCATGATAGCTTGATAGTCTTGGTTGCTCATGTCTGAAGTTAGAAGATGCTGTGAGGTGTTGGCCAGTCCAGAGATCTACTCTACTAGTAGATCATCTACAGATGTTGGTTGAGAGGCAGATTCTTGTAGCCACTGAGAGAGTATGTGAGGTTGTTGAGGTTGAGAGGTGGATGGTTTATCAAAAACTCCTGTGACTGAGATCACAGTTTATCTTACAGATTGCTCTGTGGTTTTGACAGTGTGTTGTCCTCCACTTGTAATGGGAACCTCCAATTGAATTGGAGGGGATTTGACTAGTTTACTGTAATGTACACCAGCCTCAAACCCTTGTGTGTCTTGCAACACACTGGCACTTGAATGTGCTATACTTGCTGAAGGGTTTTTAGCACATAAACGCAACAAAAACGTAAATTTAAATCTTAAAAAAAAACCGAAACCCTCCGCAGGATCCATGCGAAAAATAATATTTAATTCGTAGTTCAGTTTGTTTACCTTAAGAAGCTTTACGTTAATGGAAAAATGGAGGTCTTTAATGGCGATCCAAAAACGATGAACGGAGATCCTTAGCAGCTGCTCCTCAAGTGTGAAGCACTCCACCGGTATCCACCAAGAAAATGATGTAATGAAGGAGGAGGAGGTGGAGAGAATTAGGCTTTTGTAAATCTTTGGGTTGAGGCAAAAATAGGGTTTATAATAGTATATTTATAGGCAAAATTTTCAGCTGAAAATTTTCCCATAAAATATTATTATTATTAACCCTTTATTATTCTCATTAATAATTAAAACACCATTTAATTAATAATCCTTTTTCTAAACACTTTAGAAATAATTCTCTCTCTTGATTTAATTTCCAAAAATTAAATTCTTAATTAATTATATTAAGAACCTTTTCTTAATTAATTTATAATCAATTAAATCTCATTTAATCAGTTATTAAATTTGCCAATTAATTATTTATTTCATAAATAAATAATTATCAACCATTATTAATTAATTCCTCCACCATTAAATCATTCTCTTTTATGGTGTGACCCTGTAGGTCCAATATTAAGCCGGTAGTAGAAATAAATAATAATAAAACTATTTTATCATTATTTATATAAATTCTCTAATTCATTAAATATGATTAATTAATTAATCATATTTATTCTACATCGTGAGGGATATTTCTCAGCATATCGCGACTATCCGGATAATACGAATTCACTGCTTAGAATACCAAGAACCTATTCAGTGAATAGTTACCGTACAATTAATTCCTTCTATCCTGCAATATCACAATTAAATACAAGACATGGAACTTGTGTCAAGTCTATCTTATTTAATCACTTGCATTCCCATTCACTATGCTTAGTTCTATTTAATGTAAATTAGAAACTCCTTTCTAATTTCATTCACTCTGGCCAGAGATTCCTGAACTAACATAAGTGGATCATCATTGAACATTCTCTTCCTACACTGGAAGGGGTAGATCCTTTATTGATCATACACTATCTTCGTGTACAAATTCCTATACCCAGTAGAGCCCTTATAATTGTCCCTTGAGACTAAGAACTAAACCAAAACATAGTTCAGTGTACACAAGATGACTATGATGACCTCAAGTCTAAGGATACTTGTACAACTATCACTATATGAACAACTGCTGATACGTGAGTGAACTCCATCAGTTGTTCAGCTGTGTGAGTCATGTTCAGTGAACTTATTCTATAATAAGTACCTACATACTAGCTATAGTGTCACCACACAAATGTCTATGAGAACAGACATCCTTCATAATGAAGCAATCATAGTATGTACCAATCTTTGCGGATTATTAATTACCAGTTAGTAATCCTACGACCAGGAACTATTTAAGTTTAGAGTTATCATCTTTTAGGTCTCATTATTATGATCTCATCTCAATCCATAAAAAGCTTTACTCTAAACTGTGGTATATCTTATTTAAACATTTAAATAGATAGAGCCCGCAATAAAAACAAAACAAGTCTTTTATTAATATCAATGAAATCAAAATAGATTACATAAAAGTTATTCCTAAATCCTCATACATGATTGGACTTAGGAAATATCTCTTTCAATCTCCCAATTGTACTAAAGCCAATCACTCTGGTATCTAATACCCATCTTGTCTTTACGACGATCAAAGTGACTCTGAGAAAGTGGCTTTGTGAGTGGGTCTGCTACGTTGTTATGTGTGTCAACTCTCTCGACGTTGACATCTCCTCTATTTTCAACTCAGATTCACCACCAAAAACAAGAAAAATGTCCTGAGTCCTTCGCAAGTACTTAAGGATGTTTTTCACTGCTTTCCAGTGGTATTCACCTGGATTGGACTGATATCTGCTCATCACACTAATTGAATAAGCAACATTAGGCCTTGTACACAACATCGCATACATGATAGATCCTATTGCTGAAGCATAAGGAATCTTACTTATACGCTCTCTTTCCTCAGGTGTCTTAGGAGACATTTTTTTGGAAAGGGACACTCCATGGCTCATCGGTATGAGACCTCTTCTGGAGTTTTCCATGCTAAACCTTTTAAGCACTTTCTGGATGTATGTACCATGGGTAAGACCTATCATTATTCTAGATCTATCTCTATAGATCTTCATACCGAGAATGTAGGATGCTTCTCCCAAGTCCTTCATGGTGAAGTTCTTTGATAGCCATACTTTGACTGATTGTAGCATCGGTATATCATTTCCTATAAGAAATATGTCATTCACATACAATACAAGAAATGTTACCGCGCTCCCACTAACCTTCTTGTAGACACATGGTTCATCTATGTTTTTGATAAAACCAAACTCTTTGATTGTCTCATCAAAACGGATGTTCCATCTACGAGAAGCTTGCCTTAAACCATATATGGTTCGCAGCAGCTTACACACTAGGTGTTCATTTCCCTCGGAAAGAAAACCCTCTGGCTGTGTCATATACACTTCCTCCTCAAGTTCCCCATTGAGGAAGGCCGTTTTCACGTCCATTTTCCAGATCTCATAGTTGTAGTAAGTAGCAATCGCAAGCAAAATCCGAATTGATTTTAACAGGGCTACAGGCGAAAAAGTTTCATCAAAGTCAATCCCTTGCCTTTGTTTGAATCCTTTTGCCACGAGCCTGGCCTTATAGGTCTCCACCTGGCCTTATAGGTCTCCACCTGGCCATCTGCTCCAATATTTCTTTTGTATACCCACTTGCACCCAATAGGCTTAACACCTTCAGGCGCGTCAACCAGAGTCCATACTTGGTTGGTATACATAGATTCCATTTCAAATTTCATGGCACTATGCCATTTCTCTGAGTCAACACTACTTATAGCCTCATTATAGGTCACAGGGTCGTCATCATCAATGATTGACAACTCATTGCCATTCTCAATGACAAGGCCATAATCCCTCTCAGGTTAGCGAGACACTCTCCCTGTCCTACGAATGGGCTATTCTACAGAAGGTTGTTCAGTCTGAACAGGTGTTTCCACTTGATCCGTAGTAGTTTATGCTTCTTGAACTTCATCAAGTTCAATTTTTCTCCCACTGTTTCCTTCAAGGATAAACTCCTTTTCCAAGAAGGTAGCATGTCTGGAGACAAACACCCGATGATCGGTGTAAAAGTAATACCCCAAAGTCTCTTTAGGATATTCCACAAAATTACATTTTACGGATCGAGATTCCAGCTTATCCGGGTCAACTTTCTTGACATAAGCTGGACATCCCCAAATCTTAACGTGTTTAAGACTCGGTTTCCTTTCTTTCCATATCTCATATGATGTTTGAGGAACAGATTTGGAAGGCACCTTATTCAGTAAATATGCTAAGGTTTCCAATGCATAACCCCATAGGAATACTGGAAGATTCGCATAGCTGATCATGGACCGAACCATGTCTAACAAAGTTCGATTTCTCCTTTCAGATACCCCATTTAACTGTGGAGTATATGGAGGAGTCCACTGGGAGACTATACCATTTTCTTTGAGATAATCTAGAAACTCTCCATTCAAGTATTCACCACCTCGATCTGATCGAAGAGTTATAATACCGTGTTTGGTTTGTTTCTCCACTTCATGTTTATATTCTTTGAACTTTTCAAAGGTTTCAGACTTGTGTTTCATCAAATACACATATTCGAATCTAGATCTATCATATATGAAAGTAATGAAGTACGAAAATCCACCCATGGCTTGCGTAGACATTGGTCCACATACATCTGTGTGTACCAATCCTAGCAAATCTGCAGCCCTCTCTCCATGTCCACTAAATGGAGATTTGGTCATTTTACCCAAAAGAGAAGACTCGCATGTAGGATATGATTCAAAATCAAAGGGGTCAAGTAACCCTTCCTTATGCAATGTCCGCAGTCTATTTTCACTAATATGACCTAGCCTATAGTGCCATAAGTAGGTCAGATTTTCATCATCTCATTTTCTTTTATTAGTTTGTTCAATCTGAAGTAAATCATGCTCTATCACATACATACAGACCATTATTTAAAATGCCACGTCCAAAAAGAACATTATCTCTAAGGATAGAACATTCATTATTCTTAATTATAAATGAAAAACCATCCACATCCAACATAGGAATAGAAACAATATTCCTCATAATAGAGGGAATGTAATAACAATTATTCAAAATAATAGTCTTGCCCGTAGGCATATGTAAACTAAATGATCCTACAGATATGGCCGCAACCCTTGCTCCATTACCTATACGTAGAATCACCTTATCTTTTTCAAGAGTCCTATTTCCCTTTAGTCCCTGCAACGAATTGCAAATATGAGAACCACAGGCGGTATCTAATACCCAAGTAGAAATTTGACCTAGTGATATATTAACTTCGATCATGAACATGCCTGAATCAGAAGCGTTAGTCTCACAACCCTTCTTCTTCTTCAATTCTGCAAGGTAAACCTTGCAGTTTCTCTTCCAGTGCCCCAACTTGTTACAGTGAAAACAAACAGCTAAATTAGGACCAGTCAACTTGTGAGCATCTAGCATGCTCCGGAGTGATAGTGCAGAAGACATGACGAATATAGTAAATTTGTAAATGATAAACACATAACAACACTTAGCAAATAGTCAATTTCATTTCAAAACACTATATGAATCGGGTCTTTATTCATAAGTGTCTCCCACTAGTTTATCTAATTTATTCAACCCCCTAAGTGAAAATTAAGCATTCATAATGCTAGTGGGAATAGGGATCCTACATTCCATCACACAACCTCGGCTGTAGCACGAAACGTCATGTGATGTTCAATAGGCAGACAACTCTTGTCAATTACATCTTATGTTATTCCCTAATATAACTTTAGCCTCTTGAATAATTGAGTCACGGTTGTGGCACGACAAACTCAATATTCTAAGTCAAGTCTAACCCAACATTTCGTATAATTGAATCAGTCTCCAACGGCCCACGGCTGTGGCACGTACCGACCTTTAGATTCTAATTCAATGTACACATCTCTATGTAATAGACAAGTATTTCTTATTTCGAAATCAAAGCCCTCGGCTGTAGCACGAAACGACAATGATTTAAAAATAAGAACTACTTTCTACCATGTTGGAAGGCTTTGACCGACACAAGCCCGTTGTGTCATTGGCCAATTACTACTTGATATTATTTAATTTTAGAGGGATTATATTATGTTACAATCATAATCATATTATAAAGAGATTCTTCCTTTTAAATTAAATATTTCAAATCAATAATCGATAATCAGATGATTCCTAGATCGGGTGGAGCATTATCAAGAGGCGTCACTTAATAACCCTTTCTTACAGATAAAAATCTGTTGTTGACAGAATCATCCTTTCTCTCAATATTAAAAATTCATATTCAATTACGTGTTTCATAAACACAAGAATCTCATGATCGTATTCATAATATTTATTGTTAAGGCAAGAAATGATTCCTATTCTAGATTTTCTAGAGCACGCCTTATATTGATTTAAGTTCACCTAAATCTATCATCGCATGGTAAACATAGGCATATATCTCATATATAAAATTAAATAAACAAGTAAATGTAAAGTGCAATAAAGTAAATGTGTTTAGTTATGGCCCCATCCTATGTGATCTTTATCAAGCTCATGATAAAGATCAAGGTCAATCTAATATGGTGATGGAAATAAATACAACTATTTATTACATAAGTCTTCTTCTTTGTGTAAACTTCTTATATGCCTCGTCTTCTTCTTTGTATCACCTCCATTGGATAACCTTCTTAGGTCTTCAATTACATTACATGATTGAAAGTAAAACTAATCTAATGAACTTACAAGAATAACTCGAGTTACATTCGAGATTAATGATTACAAAGATTGACGACATGCAAGTCGTATTTAAAACCAAAACCAAAACCAAAACCATTACACTAAGGTCGAAAGGCCATAACCATCCACCATGCTCATACAACACATAAAAGCATGTTAAAACACATAATCTGATCTTAATATATCATATTATCCATGATCTAATCATAAAAAGAAAATATGACAAAAATCAGAATCAAATCAGAAAAACAAGAATCACTATTTACGGGCAGTAAACGACGTCCAACGCCTTACAGACGAGTCGTTGATAACTTTAGCTATCAGTTTTGTTCAGACGCTCGTTTACCTATGGAATAGGGTATTCGTTTGCGTAAATCGTACACCAGACCCAGATTTCAGCAAATCTGCAGCAGCCAATTCAGAATCCGTATCTAATATGATTCTCATAATTAGAACAAACATAAATCATGTATATATCAGTATATATACAGATTACATAATCATCTTATGATTATACAACTCACATGAATATCATATATTCAAAACCATACATATATAAACATATTATATCAACATCAAATCATGGAGAATCACGTACATTCTCATATATCGAAAACAGATAAACAGATAAACGAATTAAAAACTTTTCGCAAGTAGCTCTGATGCCATTGAAGGGTTTTTAGCACATAAACGCAACGAAAACATAAATTTAAATCTTAAAAAAAAACCGAAACCCTCCGCAGGATCCATGCGAAAAATAATATTTAATTTGTAGTTCAGTATGTTTACCTTAAGAAGCTTTACGTTAATGGAAAGATGGAGGTCTTTAATGGCGATCCAAAAACGATGAACGGAGATCCTTAGCAGCTGCTCCTCAAGTGTGAAGCACTCCACCGGTATCCACCAAGAAAATGATGTAATGAAGGAGGAGGAGGTGGAGAGAATTAGGCTTTTGTAAATCTTTGGGTTGAGGCAAAAATAAGTTTATAATAGTATATTTATAGGCAAAATTTTCAGCTGAAAATTTTCCCATAAAATATTATTATTATTAACCCTTTATTATTCTCATTAATAATTAAAACACCTTTTAATTATTAATCCTTTTTCTAAACACTTTAGAAATAATTCTCTCTCTTGATTTAATTTCCAAAAATTAAATTCTTAATTAATAATATTAAGAACCTTTTCTTAATTAATTTATAATTAATTAAATCTCATTTAATCAGTTATTAAATTTGCCAATTAATTATTTATTTCATAAATAAATAATTATCAGCCATTATTAATTAATTCCTCCACCATTAAATCATTCTCTTTTATGGTGTGACCCTGTAGGTTCAATATTAAGCCGGTAGTAGAAATAAATAATAATAAAACTATTTTATCAATTATTTATATTAATTCTCTAATTCATTAAATATGATTAATTAATCAATCATATTTATTCTACATCGTGAGGGATACTTCTCAGCATATCGCGACTATCCGGATAATATGAATTCACTGCTTAGAATACCGAGAACCTATTCAGTGAATAGTTACCGTACAATTAATTCCTTCTACCCTGCAATGTCACGATTAAATACAAGGCATGGAACTTGTGTCAAGCCTATCTTATTTAATCACTTGCTTTCCCGTTCACTATGCTTAGTTCTATTTAATGTAAATTAGAAACTCCTTTCTAATTTCATTCACTCTGGCCAGAGATTCCTGAACTAACATAAGTGGATCATCATTGAACATTCTCTTCCTACACTGGAAGGGGTAGATCCTTTATTGATCATACACTATCTTCGTGTACAAATTCCTATACCCAGTAGAGCCCTTATAATTGTCCCTTGAGACTAAGAACTAAACCAAAGCATAATTCAGTGTACACAAGATGACTACGATGACCTCAAGTCTAAGGATACTTGTACAACTATCACTATGTGAACAACTGCTGACACGTGAGTGAACTCCATCAGTTGTTTAGCTGTGTGAGTCATGTTCAGTGAACTTATTTTATAATAAGCACCTACATACTAGCTATAGTGTCACCACACAAATGTCTGTGAGAACAGACATCCTTCATAATGAAGCAAGCATAGCATGTACCGATCTTTGCGGATTATTAATTACCAGTTAGTAATCCTACGACCAGGAACTATTTAAGTTTAGAGTTATCATCTTTTAGGTCTCATTATTATGATCTCATCATAATCCATAAAAAGCTTTACTCTAAACTGTGGTATATCTTATTTAAACATTTAAATAGATAGAGCCCGCAATAAAAACAAAACAAGTCTTTTATTAATATCAATGAAATCAAAACAGATTACATAAAAGTTATTCCTAAATCCTCATACATGATTGGACTTAGGACATATCTCTTTCAATTGCCCCCCCTATGGCAGGATCATGGGCAAGTGTACTCCTAGCTTCAACTGCAGAGACAATTTCTGCTAGGGTTATGAGGGGAGTTGTTCCTTCATAAGGAACCTCCAATTGAATTGGAGAGGATTTAGATAGCTCCCCCTCAGGAGTACTAGCCTCAAACCTTTCAGTCTTTGAAGACTATTTTGAACATAAAGGTGCATTAGAGGTATCCATGGGGTCTTCAGTAAAGACTGATGAACCCCCCATGGTTGTGATGGTGTCATCAAGGTCTACCCCAGCATGTAGCCTATCACCATCTAAATGAGGTGTCTGGGTGGTGAGCAAAGCTTCTTGAGCTAAGTCACTTGATTTTTGGTGCACTTGAGAAATAGATTCAAGTGGAATTGGAATAGATGAAATTTTAGATAACAGAGATTATTGCTCAGTTGTAAGTGTTGGCAGCTTCCCCTGAATAGATGAGGGGGCTTCAAGAGATGTGCTCTCACAATATGTGCCTTCCTTATTTCTCCTACCATACACTTGAATTGCTTTTTGTGCAGGCTGTGCAGACTCACTCCTAGTTATTTTTACAACTGCATCCTGTTGGGAAGATGTAGAGGAGGATAGAGTGGTCAGCTCAGTTTGTTTACTCCTTTTGGATCTTTTGACCAGAGGTAGTTCTTTTTCAGCTCTCTCCTCACCACTCTCAGTTATCACAGCTAGGTTTATCCCCTTTCTCTTCTTTTTACTGACCTCGCCTTTTTGGGAAGATGAGGTAGTTGGTTTCCTAGCTTCTAAAGGTTGTGAAAGAATGGTTGCAGCATGGGAAGATCCCTGTTGGCAATCCTGTGTTTGTACTTCCACAGGTTCAGGAATCATAGATATACTAGATTGTGCATTAGATTTCATGTCAGGCATAGGATAAGGATAAGTCCTAAATCTCTTCAACATAAATGGAGTGATTTTCAGACTTACATTCACCTTATTCTTTGTAGTAAGTGAGCCAAATATTATTTTGGACACTTGCTTATAGTTGCCTATTTTAGTACTATCTCTACCATTCAGCAGGTGTATGTCGGCTAATTTATTATTTAAAGTGGACATAATAAATCTAGGAAAGAAAATTTCCTTATCTCTAGCTGTCAGAGGCATAATCAGCCTGGTTGCAAGTTCTTCTAGGATCAGCATACCGACATTCAGGTGTCTGTTGTGGGCAATTGAATACACCAGCTTTTGCACAACACTTGAGATATTATCATATCCTGTTTTTCTGCAAGTAAAAGCCCTTACTACAGTGTGAAAGATGAATGACCACTCCTTCCTTAGATTGGTTCTGTTTAAGCTTGACAGGTTGATTCTCCCACCATAATTGATGAAGTCTATGAACTCATTCAGCTCATCAGGAGTTGGTACCTCCACCAGATTCTCAGTTGGCAGCCCCAAAGCTCTATTCACATCTTAGTCATTAAATTATATTCGTTGGCCTCCAATTGAGCATGTCACCACCAGAGAGAGAGAGTTGTTGTTAATATCAGTCCTCACTATAGCTGTAGTCCAGAATTCATGCAGCACATCTAGATACAGTACTGGATTTGCAGTCAAAGCACCTACAAGATAGGATTCAGACAGCAGCTTCACAAACCCCTTAAAACTATCAGGAGCTTGGTTTACATCAGTGAAAGCAAGATAGTTGGTTCCTTTCTCTGGGATAGATGTCCTAGCAATATTTTGGGCCATAGTTGATTGATGAGAATGAATGGGTAAGAATTTTTTTTGAGAAAGGATGAAAAACGAGAGAGAAAACAGTTTTGGATTGAGAGCTAGGTCACTTTAGATCTCGAAAGCTGTAAGTAAGAGTATGTATCGAGAAGTCTGGGTATTTATAGTAAAAGTAGATGACTTGTCGAGAACTCAAAAATAGACATTTGGAGTTTGTCTATCGAGAAGTCATTTTGAGAAGTAAAGTACATGTCGAGAAGTCATTTTAAATTACTCTTATAGAGAACTCAAACTTGACTTATCAAAATGTCAAATAAATACCCAGTTTGTCCAAAAAGTGGACTGAACTAATTCTAACTTTTATTTGAATAAATTCAAAATAAAATTAGAATTAATTTTCTAAAAGTATTTTACCAAAATAATTTATCAATTTATATTATCTCAGTTTTGAGTTATTGATGAGTCAAGAATTATACTTGTAGAGATCTCTGTGAATGAACACTATTAGAGGGCTCTACAAGGACTTATCGATAGGTCATTTTAAACTTATCGAGAAGTCACTCGAGAAGTCAGCTAATTTTTTTTCTGTTGGTACAAAAATGAGCTTAATGCAATATCAGGATACAGGTTTTTGAAAGACAAAGTTGACACCTTCCACTGGAACTCTTTTTTTGTCAGCCCTCCATCTAGAAAAATCTGTATCTGTGAGACCAACAGCTCCAAAACTGATTCCCTTGGGATACCATAATCCCAAGTTGATCTTCTTTTCAGTATCTGAAGACCCTCTTTCTCCCCATGAGGTTGTGTACTCAAACTCAGTTGTATGAGATGAGCTTCCATTTCAATGATTCTCTTGTTGAGTTATTTCTTCATTTCCTTAGTCTGACAAACTTCATAGACTTCAACTTGAGCAAGCTCCATTTTAGGCATGTCTCTTACCAACTCCTTTTTGATAAGGCGTTAATTTTCTTGAAAATCAAGTGAGACGGATTTTTAAGCCAGAGCTTGTTTATTTCTCCTGATACCTTGGTGTAGAAGCAACAAATACCATCCTTATTTGTTGAGTCAAAAACTTTAACAAACAAGCTTCCTTTCCTTGCTCCTTTCAGAGCAACTTCACCAGTTTTCTTGCTGATAACAGTGCATTCTCCTTGTTGAATAAGACTTGAGACCATTGTCTTCAATATGCTAATTCTGAAAAGACTCACTTTAAGATCAGCTACCAGTGCTACATTATTCAAAGATAACATTTTCAGAACAATCTTGCCATATCCCATTTTGAATCCTTTGCTGTTGTCTCCAAAGGTCACCAATGAGCCAGCTTTCTCCTCAAATTGTGATAGCATGGCTTTACCACCATTCATATTCCTGGAACATCCACTGTCTATGATCCAGATGAATTTCTTCACTTGCCCTGCACACAATGAGTCTTAAGTGTGTTTGGAAACCCAAGCAGTGTTGGGTAGTTTCTTCTTGGTAACTTGTTCAGTAGAAGTAGAATGAGTAATTTTAGAAGAAACAAAATTTAGTGATTGTTGTGCATGTTTTCCTTCTGATATAGACTCATTTCTTAATTCTTTAAGGTCTACTCTCATTTTTTGGCAACTCTTCATTACCTTCATGTTGCAAGGAATGCAGTCAAACTTTTCACATAATGAATAGGGATCATTAGAATTTGCTTCATTGTATTTGCAAGTTCCTTCAGCTGGCTTGCTAACAACCTTTTTACAAAGGTGATTTAGATGATTTGAAGAGCCACATTTTTCACACTTCTTTCTAGAAGCATTTGCAACAAAAGCAAAATTATTGAACATAAGCATTTTTCACACTTATCCCTATTTTTCCATTTCTATTTTTCTTTCTCTTTCTTGCATCTTCAGTTTTGGTTTCTTGAACAGGAGTCTTGGGACTTTGTTTGTTCATGAGTTTCTCTTCAGTATTGGAAGACTGAACTGATTCTTCAGTTTTCTTCTCTTTATCTTCATCAACAATTTCTTGCTTGATAATCAATTCTTCTTCACTGAAGTTGACTACCCAAGCTTTGAATATAGGTGCATTAACCTCTTTCAAAAAGGTTGGAGCATTCTCCGTCTTCTTTGCTTTCCTTTTGTCACCTACAATTTTCTTTTTGTCACTCATGTCATCATGGTCAAGGCCAATAGCAATGTTTGCACATGGCTTATTCTTCTCATGATACTGTCCGTTCAGTTCAGATGCATTTCTGAAAGATTTCATCTTTACTTCATTCTTTTCTAGCTTCTCCCTTAACACTACTTCAATTTCATTTGCACACTTGAGCTTGTTCTTGAAATAAGCATTTACTTGTTTTAAAGCTTCAAGCTCAACTAGCAACAATTCAGTTTCTTGCTTCTCACACTCGAGCTTCTTATTTATCTTTGTTAATCTTCTAACTTCTTCATTAGCAGCAATCATGCTTGTGTGAATGTGAAACATTTCTGTGCTCATCTTTTCAACAGTTTCCTTGTATTGATTCATGTTTAAATCAAAAGTGGTAAGATTTGGTGTCTGTGCTTTTGAGGAGGATGATTCACCTTGCTCCAAAGCCATTAGAGCAAAGTTTCCAACTTCCCCATCTTCATCATTATCTGAATCATCCCAACTTTTTCCCTCCGCAATGTAAGCTTTGCTCTGTTGCTTTTTCAGAAGAGCTTCATACTTTGCTTTCAGTTCAAGATAAGCTTTGTCTTTCTTCGCCTTCTTAGGTTTCCTGCATTCTGTAGCAAAGTGGCCTAGTTCATCACAATTGAAGCACCTTATATTAGATCTGTCAACATATCCAGTTTTGTAACCACTCTTGTTGTCAGAATTGTACTTCCCTTTCTCTTTCCAGCTGTTGTCTTTGTTGAAGGATTGTCCTTTATTTTTGAAGTACCTTGGCTTCTTTACTCTAATGTTAGAGATTTTTCTAGCTAGATACACCATTGACTGATCTAGTTCATCCAGTTCTTCAAGAATGTAGAACTCATCCTTTTCCAATTCTAGTATGACTTGCTCCTGTGAATCATTAGTTCTCTGCTCACTTGTTGAGGAAACTGAAGTTTGAGATCTTAGTTCATCATTGAAGGATTGGCTTTTATTTACAATTAAAGCACTTGAGCCATCCACAACATGTCCTTGACCAGATCTCAATGATTGCTGCCTTTGAATCATCTCTAGTTCATATGTTTTGAGAATTCCATATAGAACTTCCAGAGTGATTCTGCTTAAGTCTCTCCCTTCCCTGATTGCTGAGATTTTCTGTTCCAAATGGTCAGGGAGAGTAAGCATAAACTTTAGATTCACCTCTTCAGCTTCATAGTATTTGTCATGAAGCTGCAAGTCATTTATCAGCTTATTGAATCTTTCAAACACATCAGTAAAGCTTTCCTTAGGCTTAGCCATGAAACCCTCATAATGTGAAATCAGTATCCTTTTTTGATTAGATCTAACCTCCTCAGTTCCTTCACAGAGTATTTCAATCTTGTCCCATATTTGCTTGGCAGTGTCACAGTTAACAATATTGTTGTACATCACATTGTCAAGTGACTCTATCAATATCAATTGCAAGCTGCTATCCAGGGAGACTTTCTCCTTTTCAGGGTCTGAATACTCAGATGGATCTTTAGGAGCATAATGAGCTGGTATAGCCATGTCTCCATCTGTAGATTCCTCAACTCTTACCATAGGAACGAAGGGTCCATTCTTGAGGATCTAAATGTGGAGTGGATTGGCCATCCTGATAAACAACATCATTTTCTTTTTCCAAAGAGTGTAGCTAGCTTTATCAAAGGTAGGAATTTTGATGCTACTGATTTTCCGTGTATTCATTCTTCCAAGATCTTGAATCTGTTTACTTTCAGATTTTGCTCTGATACCACTTGTTAGGTAATGAATCACACATAGAGGGGGGGTGAATGTGTTTTTTTTTTTTTTTTTCTGATTTTAGGCTTTTCTTGAAAGTTAATGGTTGAACAAAGTAAATTAAATCTTGTATAGAAAAGAGTTCATGCAGAATCTAAACTTGCAGAAAATAAAGAACACAAATCTTCAAAACTCACTTAATTTTTATATTAAAAATTAAGACTGTTTTGCTACAAAATTTCTAAGCTCTTTGATGTTAAAGAGCTTAGCTTCTTCTTGAAAGTGATACAAGAGATTTGATCTAAATTGTTACATCTAACTAGAGGACCAGTGTTAACTTTATAACTCAGTTAACTGATTGTTTACACAGTGGATAATAAACATGCTATTAGCTTTTCTAAACTGTCACTTGTCATTTCTATTTATAGAAAAGCAAATCTTCCAATTCTGGCTTAACATATCTTTAACATCCCATATTTACTTTAATCTTCCTCCGTCGGTTAATCTTTGCCATTGATCTTACACACTCTTCAAGCTGCTTTTTGTAGACTTGTCAATCCAGATGTTGGATTGTTTGTTGATTGTTTATCGTGGATATTGAACTGATCTGCAATTCTGTACTTTGAGACTGTACCTCGAGATCTCCAGTTCAAATTAATAGAACACTTGACATCTCGATAAGTATATAGGCTTATCGAGATCTCTAGCACTCCATATTGAGTTTGGCTTGTAGAAGTCTTCAGCTTGTCGAGATCTCTAGTCTTCACATCTTCACTTTGACTTGTAGATATCTCTGAGTTCTCGAATGAATGTAGACTTGTCGACAACTCTGAGTTCTCTAGTGAAGGAATGACTTGTCGATATCTCCAATCTTCAGTATTTTAAATTGGCTTTTCGATATCTTCTTGAGTTCTCGAGTAGCTTTCCTGACTTTTCTACTCCCGGTGGATATTGCTCATCCATCGAGTAGTGATTGCTCATCCATCGAGTAGATATTGCTCATCCGTCGAGTAGATATTGCTCATCCATCGAGTAGATCTTGCTCATCCGTCGGCTAGCCAAACTATTATCCCAGTGGATGTTCCTCATCCATCGGTACTCTCTGGAGTTCTCGAAAGACTTCTCTATAACATTAAATCTGTGACTTGTAGAGATCTTGACTTAGAATATTTTTCTCCAAACAGATTTATTTAACTCCAAGCTTCTTCAAAATTCATCCGAGGCATGATATTCTTGATCTTCTTCCAGATAGAATCCTTAGGCTTGATATTGTTTTAGGAAAAAGACTCCAGTCTGCTCCTTTGCATTTTACAGACTTTAAGTGTTACAAGTACAAATTACAAATTTAGATAACAATACAACTTACTCAGGGGTGACAAATTGTCTTAGTCTTGTTAAAGTACAGGCACATCTTTTACAACACGAATCAACAGGGTTACTACAAAGGGTCGAACAGGGTCGGATATCAAATTGTCAAAAAAAATAATATCAGGGTTTCTCAGAATCAATAACAGGTATATCACAATTCCAACAAAAAACCTCTATTTAATCATGGCATCAATAATTTCATCTCTATAAACAATTCACAAGAGAAGGCAGAGTTACTTGCCTTTAATCGCTTTCCTGCTTTACTGAAACTGAACTACTGTCACCTAAGATTCCTTTCCCTTTTCTAGCCTGAATGCCTCTGCTATCCGGATCTACAATCAGCAACTTACTCGACACTCGACATTTCTCAGAACGCCTAACGATTACCCCATATCGCGATAACACGTAACTCGTATACTCATGCATAATCATAGTATACTCACATAACACATAGCAAGTATATACTCGACCATATTCTTATAGCATCCATTACGATATACTCGAATACTCCAAATTTATAATTAATCATCGAATCACATAGTACGACTCAACGATATCACATAACATATTATACCTTAATACTCCAAACCTTACTTATATAACCTTATATCGAAATGACTCATCATTTTCTTTTTAATAACAAAATTCAAACCAAAATACATAGTAAACGAAATAAATAACTCGACAACCAAACAACTTATTCCTTTTTAACTCAAAAATTTGAACCAAAATAATAGTACCAAGCCAAGAAATCAACATGCAACCACTTATTGTCATCATGCATAATCTAGATTTTTATCCTAGCTTTATTAGGACTTAAACTAATTAAATGTTGCCATATCATCCATTCATACCACAAAATTCGAATCAAAACAAAGTCACAAGCAACAAGTTATCAAATCACAAATCTCATCAACCAATCAAGTAGTTTAAAACTTATTTCTTTCTTATAAATCCAAGCCTTATTCGGCCCTGATCAAACCAATATGCAACTCTTAAATTAACATGCAAAGTCAAATTTTATCCTTAAAGCTTATCTTCACTCAATTCTTAACAAGAAAACCCTTTAAACTCTTTTTCTTTTACATAAAATTGAACCAAAATCCAATCATAAACATGTAAGTCCAAAAATTATCTATCAACTAGCAAGGATCAACATGCAAGCCCAAAAGTTAACTATTAACTAACAATGATCAACATGCAAGTTCAAGAATCAAGCACAAACTTAAGTTCAAGCCATAACTCATCCATTCAAACCATTTTAAAGAAAAAATGAACCAAAAATTAGATTTTCAAACAAAAACCCTTTGCAAAACTTGAATCAAAATCAAACCCTCCTTTTTACTAGAAAAATTCAAACCAACATTAAAACAAAATCATAGAAAAGCACGTAATTTTAGTACAATATGCTCTCTTAAGATCACACACTAAGGAATTATGTTTTCTTAGATATGACCATATGATGTTAATGCAAAATCCTTCTTAAACACTTACATGCAAAGAGTATATAGATAGAGGATTGAAAATGATGAAGATCAATGGCAAGATCTTTGAATTCTAAGCAGGATTTGATGTTGCATGTAGGTGGGAGAGAGAGAGAACTCTCGGGTGAGAGAGAGAGAGAGAGGAAAAGAGAGAGAGCCGAGAGAGAGCAAAAGAAAAGAAAGAGGAGAGAGTTTGGTGGAGAAGAGGGGAAAAAGAGAAGGGAGGAGGGGGTTTATATAATGGATTGGAAGGGGTAATATGGTAATTGTACCATATTTTGATTTTTCTTTTGTCTTTTCTTTTATTCAAAAATGAATCTGGATAATACATAGCTCTCTCGGAAAAGGTGAAAATAATATGAATAACAATTTTAAAATATAGATCTTGAAATTATCTTTCTAGCCATATTTTTAAAGTAATTTTTGAGCGTACGGTTTATTTTATATGAAATTTACAAGGTTACACTCAAAATAGAAATATAACCCGATAAAATCATTTTAAAATACGCCGATCACAAAATAATTTCATCTATCATTTTTAGAAAGTCTCCAGGACTATTTCAAAGATAATAAATCAAATTTCACGCCTTAACCATACTCAGATAATTTTATAAAAATATATAAAGGTTCAATAAACCTTAATTAAATCAAAAAATCCCTTAAAATCATTTAAAAATTTCCAGATCACATAATCATGCACATTAACAGGCAACAACATAAAATCACATATCACGACTCATTTTTAAATATGCTCAAACATAAAATTTTCTCCTTTTTTTTAATATTCACTTTTCGCGTAACGGGTAGCGTCTTGACTGACGGCCCGACGCTGAGCGATTTCAACTACGCTTCACAATCATACTCTCCATACTATCTGACACGTCAAACTGGAATATAATATTCATTTAAAAATTTCTATTTAACACATAATTCGTATTCATATGCTTAAACATCTTAATCCCTTTTTAAGACGGGTTCCGTTCAACTCGACGGCCCAACAACACAACTTAGCCTTTTAGCTGACTCATCAAATTGGAACGAGTTACTTTACGTTCCCAGTTACTATTATACAACGATAACAGTTAATCCACATAATCATTTAACCTTTTATTTTATTCACATAAATTCACAATTACGACACATAATTATACTTTATTCACTTAATCACGTCGCGAAATTCCCAGTCGCTACATGTTGTACTTGGATGAAATAGTGACCAAGCATGGAGTCCCTGTTTCCATTATATCAGATCGAGACCCAAGATTCAATTCAAGGTTTTGGACTAAGTTTCAAGAATGTCTAGGAACCAAACTAAATATGAGTACCGCCTATCATCCCCAGATGGATGGTCAAAGTGAAAGGACCATTCAGACCATAGAAGATATGCTAAGAGTTTGTGTTTTGGATTTCAAGGGAAACTGGGATGACCACCTACCTCTAATTGAATTCTCATACAACAATAGTTATCATCCCAGCATTGGAATGCCACCTTATGAAGCCTATATGGACGCAAATGTAGATCACCATTATATTGGAATGAAGTGGGAGAAAAGAAAGTGTTAGGTCCTGAGCTAGTTCAACAAACCAAGGATGCGGTGACATTGATTCGAAATAGGCTAGAAGCAACCCAGGATATACAAAGAAAGAATGTTGATTTACATCGAAAGGATATGAACTTCGAAGTAGGATCATTGGTATTATTGAAAGTGTCACCTTGGAAAGGATTGGTTTGATTCGGTCACAAAGGTAAGCTCAGTCCAAGGTATATATGACCATTTGAACTTTTGAAGAAAATAGGAAAGGTTGCTTACGAGATAGCATTGCCGCCGCAGTTGTAACATATTCATAATATGTTCCACGTATCCATGTTGAAGCCATTGTTCCTGATTCGAATCAAGTTATAGAATATAAATCAATTGAGCTTCAGCCAGATTTGTCCTATGTGTAACAGCCAATCCAAATTTTAGATCGTAAGGAGCGAGTCCTTAGAAATAAATCAATCCCCCTAGTGAAAGTGCTTTGGAGAAATCCTCGAGTAGAAGAGTCTACTTGGGAGTTAGAGTCAGATATGCTTGATAGATATCCTCATCTATTTAATTAGGTCAGATTATGGGGACATAATCTTTTTAAGGGGGAAGGATATAACAACTCGTATATTTTTGTATTATTTAAATATATAATTATTGAATAATTGAGTAAATAAAATATGTGTATTAGTTCTATCAGCTGTGTGTTATCTTATTATTATTTATGTGTGATTATTGGTGTACAGGGGTTATTTGTATAATTAATTATTGAGCCGTATTGTTTTGTTTCACTTTTAAAAGTGGTTTTTATTGAAGATTTATTCTCATAAATACTTAGATTGTCTCTAAAATTATTTTTATGGTTTTATAATTTTAATAAATATTATCGGGATTTTATAAAATTTAGAAACCAATATTTCATTAATTATTTATCTTTAAATGATTTTCTGATTGCAATTATGTGTAAATTCAGTATTTAATTCTAGAATGTTTCAAAAATTACGAAACTCATATTTTATTAAGTTTGGAATATTTCGAGAATTTTAAAATTATTTCAAAAAAAATTCGGATTAATTTCACCAGCATGTTTATTCGTTAATTTGTTAAATTCGGGTATATTGCGTGTTTGAACAATTCGTATTAAATTATGAAAATTTTATTTTATTAACTTTTGAATATTTTAAGAATTTTGGTATACAATTTGTAATTTTTCGATGCGTTTTGATGCGCAGTTGGTTCGTTATTTTAAAAGAAAACGAACCAGAATTTAAAAAGAAACGAGACAGATACACGTTTAGTTCATACAGGTTGCTAAATTGCTAAGTGTCCATCATTTTTGATACATGGCATCCGCTGAGAAATTAAAAAAATAAAAGAATAAAATAAACAAACCCCCCACCCCTGTTATCTCCCTCGATCTCTCTTCTTCTCTCTCTCTCACTCTCTCGTTCTCTCTCTCAATCCCTCTCTCTATTCCTCTTTCACAAATATCTCTCTGCTTCTCTTTTTTCCTCTGTTCGCGTCCTTTTCTCCTCTTCTTCCCTGTTGTTTCTGGTCGTCGCCGTTTTCATTTTCCGGCCCGTTTCCGGTGAGCCGGCGCTTGATGTGACGGCCTCAACCCCGAGGTCAGGAGTTGACGTCATCAACAACAATAAACATAATATAATCCACTGCAATAATAGACCGTAAACACGACCCCTTTACCAAGATCTTTCCAGATTTAAGTATAACTTAGGTTATAATTTTCACAAAACCAACTTACTACAAATAATCCTGACAATACTATCCTACTACAGCAACTCAACAAATCATCTTTGGTCTGACACAGCTACCTCAGAGGAGCCTGGTACAGAAAGAACTGGAACTCTGCCCTGATCGCACGGAAAGGTCTCCTATACATCTGCAATACATATCTTCAAAATATTCTACAAGGGTGAGCAATCAATTGCTCAGCAGTACCACTATATGAATAACAAGTAAAACGATTAATAATAAAGTAGTTATAGGAACAAAATTTATAACTCGTTAGAAAACAAGTAAAACATGTATAAACTGAATATCAAAATTAGCATGCTCTGTAAAACAAAATCAACAGTCGTGTGATGTGCATAAATACCAGAGTTTAATTTTAGCATGCTGTTTACAGGAACCATAAAACTATTGTCCCGTTACGGGGACCACAAAACCATTTGTTCCGTTTCTGGAACCAAAAAATTATTTATTCCGTTACGGGAACCACTAAATTAAAATCAGATATATAATTGGACGAATCCTAGGGACAGCTGATCAGTCTATCCCACCACAAATCTGTTCCGGAACTCATAGACTAGCTAGGTCTCTATCATGCTGGACTAAGCGGTTCAAATAAGGCATGCAACCGACTTAGCCACTTACGCAAACCCGCTGGGCCGTTACGGGCCTTTTACGCAACCATCCAATATCTGATCCGTTTTATCCAGTTACCAAAATCACTTATACCTATCTCTTTTAAAATAATTATATCACAACTGATAAGTGCATTTTATATCTACTTGAAACGCTTCATTACAAGCTTAAGTTGGTGTTTTGGACTCAAGTTGTTGGTTTGAGGTGTTTTTGCGTTATTACATTTCAGGCATCAGTTAAATGAATAAAGAAGCTTTTAAAAGAAATATGCTGAAAATAGATCAGAATTGAAAGCCTAGGCCATTCTAAAGTCATATAGAATCTCGTTAGCTTCGCGTGGGCAGTTGAATCGCCTAATTCTGACGAGCAGAACTCAAGATACGGCCAAAAGAAGATTAGTCAGAATTTTCCAGAATGTCAGCGCGCCCGCGCCAGAGTCAGCGCGCCCGCACCGCTGAAAACACTATTCTAGCGCAGCCGCACCCGAAAACAGCGCGCCCACGCCCGGTTTCTGCCCCAGAATCCTGATTTTAGTCGAAATTGAAGATTTTGAGAGTCCCGGTCATTCTGGAGCCTATATATACCAATAAAAAGATGTTTTTAACAACAAGGAGACCTGGGAGAGCAATAAGAAGACCTAGAGAGCACGAGGAGGCTATGGAGAAGAATACATTTATTTTCTTTAATATAGTTGATACTTGGATGCTCATTTTCGATTTGTTCTTGAACCCTAGTACTCTTATATTGTTTATTATCATGCTTTCATTGGAAACCATGGTGACGATGAGTTCGGTTATGAACTAATCATTATCGTGGGGTTTTAACGGATTTACTTATGGATTTCTATAGTTAATTTTTTTCAATATCTTGGTGTGTGGTAATTGATTAATAACCTAGTATTGGTTGTGCTAGCATAGGTTCATGTGTTATTGTTATGCATGATTCGTAGGTAATTTTAACCATCTTACTTGCCCTATGTAACCAAGATAGATAACTTGCGCATTAAACCTTTATGTTGTCAAATTCTATAGACATATAGGGTCTCAACATAATTGGTGTCTATTCAGCTTCCATCTCTTTTGTGGATGTCTAGTAGTAGGGTATTCGTACAACGAAAGTTGGCGTTTACTAGTTTTGTGTTATCTGATTAGTGTCATCACCATTACATGCTAAGGTTAAGAACAAAAAGGCTATTGAATGAAGTATTTAATGAAGTTAGGATCCCATGTTTGTCATATATAGTAATTCAACCATTCTTGTTCTCTTAGTTATAATTGTTAGTTTAATTCTTAGTTTAATCAAAACCCAATTTATTATTTCTCTTAGTATTGAACGATAACCATACATTGTTGTATAGGTGCATAAATTGAACTTTACCTAAACCAGTCTCTGTGGGAACTAATCTGATTTATATCTTATACTGCTTGCGAACGCGTATACTTGCGTGAATTTTAGCATGTGTTTTCGCCCTAACAAGTTTTTGGCGCCGCTGTCGGGGACTCGGTGTTGTTAATTTTTTAGTTTATGTGCTTGTCATCTGTGGTTGTTAAAGTTCACTGACTCAGATTCTTTTACTTTCACGGTTTATTTGTTTGTGTTTTAGGTACTCATTATAATGGGAGATCTAGCAGCACGAACGAAAGCCTTGATGGATTTTTCTCAACCCAAGATCAATGACATTCAATCTAGCATTATCAGGCCAGCTATCACATCTAATACCTTTGAGATCAAGCCTGGAATAATTCAATGGGTACAAAATTCAATCCAATTTGGGGGTTCTCCAACGGAAGATCCCAATATGCACATTAAGGATTTCATTGAGATATGCGACACCTTCCAGTTCAATGGTGTTTCTGAAGATGCTGTGAAGCTGAGACTATTCTCATTCTCTCTAAGGGACAAGGCTAAGAGCTGGTTACACTCTCTACCAGCTAGTTCGATTACTACTTGGGAAGATCTTGCTCAAAAGTTTCTCACTAAATTCTTCCCTGTGGTAAAGACAGCTACAATCAGGAATGCTCTTACTCAATTTGCGCAACAATCAAGAGAATCTTTATATGAAGCTTGGGAGCACTACAAGGAGATGCTTAGTAAGTGTCCACATCATGGAATGCCTGATTGGATGATCATCAATTGTTTTTATAATGGTTTGGGAGCACAGTCTGGAACCATGCTCGATGCAGCATCAGGTGGAGCCTTATGGGCTAATAGCTATGAGGAAGCTTATGATCTAATTGAATTGATGGCTGCTAATGAATATCAGTATCCAACCTAGAGATTGTCATAGGGAAAGGTAGCAGGATTTCTTGAAATGGATACAGCTACGACTATCACTGCTTAACTAAAGGCGTTATCTATGAAGATCAATTTTCAGGCTAACTATGGTGTTAATTAGATAACCAGTGTTTGTGAGCTGTGTGCAGGTTCGCATGCGACGGAGCAATGCGCTATATCTAGTGAATCAACTCAGTTTATGAGCAACTTTTAGAGATCGCAGTAACCAGTTCCAGATACTTATCATCCTGACAACTGGAATCATCCTAACTTCATCTGGAGCAACAATCAGAATGCGATGTAACAGCCGTTCCAGCAGTTTGGATACAAGCAATTCAATCCTCCTGGTTTTTAGCAACAATTTGCACCAAGACAACAAATCCAACTTCAACAATAAACTTATGGAGGTGCAGGTCTATCTTCAAATGAAAATCCTGAACTAGAGGAATTGAGGCTTATGTGCCAAAACCAGGCTCTTATATGCCAAAGCCAGGCTGTTTCATCAAGACTCTGGAGAACCAGATAGGGCAAATTGCTAATGCCTTATTAAATCGACCACCGGGAACGCTTCCCAGTGATACAGAAGCCAATCCAGGCAAGAGGGAAGTTGAAGAACAGGTGAACGCCATCACCTTGAGGCCTGGAAAGGTCGCAAGCCCCCAAATTCAGCAAGAAGAAGATTCAGAAAATTATGTCCAGAATGCAGGTGCGTCTGCTTCCTTACCAATTCCAGAAAATGAGATTGTAGCTGAAATAGTGGTGCTGAAGGATGCTGAGGTGGAAACAAGGAAGAAAGTTGTTGTTAACACTCCTCCTGTAGGTAATATAGGGGAAAACAGTTATATCCTCCACCTCCTTTTCCTAAAAGGTTGCAAAAGCAAAAGTTGGATAAACAATTTGCTAAGTTTTTGGAAGTTTTCAAGAAAATTCACATCAACATACCTTTCGCTGAAGCTCTTGAACAGATGTCTAGCTATGCAAAGTTTATGAAAGGTATTCTTTCTCGGAAATTGAAGCTCGATCACTTAGAGACTGTTGCTCTAATGGAGGAATGTAGTGCTGTGCTGCAACAGAAGTTGCCTCCGAAGCTTAAAGATCCTGGAAGCTTCACTATTCCTTGCACCATCGGAAACTTGTCACTCGACAAGTGTTTATATGATTTGAGAGCTATAATCAATCTGATGCCCTTGTCTATCTTCAAGAAGCTTGGTCTACCTGATCCGAAGCCGACATATATGTCCTTGCAGTTGGCCGATCGTTCTATTACATATCCACGAGGCATTGTGGAGGATGTATTGGTCAAGGTGGATAAACTTATCTTTCCTACTGACGTTGTAATTCTTGACTTTGAGGAGGATAAGAAGATTCCCATTATCCTGGGGAGACCATTCTTAGCTACTGGCCGAACTATGATCGATGTGCAAAAAGGAGAGCTTACGATGAAGTTTCACGATCAAAAGGTCACTTTTAATGTGTTCAAGGCAATAAAGTTACCCACAGCTAAAGAGGAGTGCTTTAAAGTAGAGTGGGTCGACTCTGTCATGAATTTAGAGCTTGAGCAATTGCCAAAATCAGATACCTTAGAGAGATCCTTAATAGGGGAATCAGTTATTGAAAAGGAAGAAGGAGCAGAGCAAATGCAGGTTTTGAATGCACCTCCGTGGAAGAGGAAGTTGGATATGCCATTCGATTCTCTTAGGTTAGCAGAGCTAAAAATTTCTCAGGAGTGTTTTGAACCATCTATTGAAGAAGCTCCCACACTTGAGCTCAACCGACTGCCAAATCACTTGAGTTATTCATTCTTAGGTGCACCCCATGATAAGGGGTTGGGATATATTTTTGATGATGTAGAGAGTGGCTGGACGGACCTTCCCATGCCTACCGAGGGTTCTTCTCATGTGCAGCAGGTAGTTTATTGGACTGGTGTTGGTGATGAGCAGTACAAGCGAGTGACTAGGTGTATGGAGGCCATGTACGACATTCACCGTCATTTTGCTGCAGATTTGACACAGGCTTTGGGCACTATTTTCCGAGCCACTGGTGTCGAGGTTGATTGGCCACCTGATCTTCCACCGAGCAGGGTGATCTTTCTGACGACTATGTATGCCTGAAATCCTTATTATTACCTTCAACAAGGACATTGAAAATTTTAAGTTTGGGGGTGATAATGTAAGGATTAGTTTGTATGTGTCCATATAGATTTATATAGATTCATATTGCATGTTTAGTTGTAGTTCATTCATATTTCTACATGATTGTTCATTTAGGATATATTTATTTGCATTTTTGTTTGTGTTATTATGTAAGTCCATGTAGTAGCATTTGCATGCATATAACATGATCCCTTAGGTTGAACAATTTCTGATTGATTGGTTGATGTTGATGTGAGTGTAGTGATGACGAATAGAGGGATGTTTAAGTCCTAATGAATTGATTTGCATGCCAGAAACAAATATTTTCACAAAGTCTAATTGGGTTGCTTTTGATCTAGATCATGATCATACTTTTTTGTTGTTGAGATTTAATCACTAGTTTATATTTAGAATTTTTTCTATTCTCGTAATGACAAAAAGAACACTGAGTTTTTAAACTGGAGAAAAACTTGGATTTTATTGCTAGTTGATGTAACGCTTGGCGTCAAATGGCTAGTAGCCGGCTCATAGTTTTATGAGTAGTCTAGGATTGAGTGAGATGGAGCGAAACACACTCATTCAGAAATTGTTGAAAAAAAAGAAAAGAAAAAAAAAGAGAAAAAAAGAAGAAAAAAGAAAAGAAAAAAAGTTTGTATTAATGCATAAGTGATCAAGAGTGAGCTCTTTAATACTCGAGTAATTAAATTCTTAGGGGACTTTGTGCCTAGTGACCTAAGGCTTTTCATAGTATGGGATCCGCTAACCTAATGCTCGCTACATGGGTATTATTATATAAGTCTTTTGGGACCTCATTCATTGCACGGTCAAGTAAGCATCTTTGTTATGTGTTCAATAATAGCATGAATCCTTGTATAATTCTAGTAGAAAGGAGGTGTTGTGAGTCGTTATGCGTTTAACGTCTATTCTAGGTATAAACTTGTGATTGTTTTGATGAAAGATAAGTTATGGTTATTGATCTAGTGTTGAGAGTATACCTGTTAAGCATTCACACACGCACATTTCTGGTTTGTGAGATTTTCTTCGAGCTCTGTTCTGAGTCATTGCATTCTTAGAGTCATCGTCTTATTCATTTGGTTATGGTTATTCTGAGGGGATCAATTGCATTATCATTTAGTTGCATTCATGTAGTTGCATTCATGCATTAGGTTTATTTTATAGATTTGAATCTATTTATGCTTGAGGACAAGCATCGATTCAAGTTTGGGGGTGTGATAAGTAGATTTTATATCTACTTGAAACGCTTCATTACAAGCTTAAGTTGGCATTTTGGACTCAAGTTATTGGTATTTTTGAGGTGTTTTTGCGTTATTGCATTTCAGGAATCAATTAAATGAATAAAGAAGCTTTTCAAAGAAATATGCTGAAAAGAGATCAGAATTGGAAACCTAGGCCATTCTAAAGTCGTAGAGAATCTCTTTAGCTCCGCGTGGGCAGTTGAATCGCCTAATTTTGACGAGCAGAACTCAAGATATGGCCAAAAGAAGAATTGTCAGAATTTTTTCAAAATGTCCGCGCGGCCGCGCCAGAGTCAGTGCGCCCGCGCCGCTGAAAACACTATTCCAGCGCGGCCGCGCCCGAAAATAGAGCGCCCGCGCCCGGTTTCTGCACCAGAATCGTGATTTTAGTCAAAATTGAAGATTTTGAGAGTCCTGGTCATTCTGGAGCATATATATACCAATGAAAAGACATTTTTAACAAGGAGACCTGGGAGAACAATAAGAAGACCTAGAGAGCACGAGGAGGCTACGGAGAAAAATACTTTTATTTTCTTTAATATAGTTGATACTTGGATGCTCGTTTTCGATTTGTTCTTGAACCCTATTACTCTTATATTGTTGATTATCATGCTTTCATTGGAACCCATGGTGACGATGAGTTCGGTTATGAACTAATCGTTATCGTGGGGTTCTAACGGATTTACTGATGGATTTCTATAGTTAATTTGTTTCAATATCTTGGTGTGTGGTGATTGATTGATAACCTAGTATTGGTTGTGCTTATTCGTCTTATGTGTGTAGCTAACATATAAGATAGCGTGTTAATCTCTATTGAAGCGACAGTGAATATAGAGGCTTAGAACTTGCCATGCTAGCATAGGTTCATGTGTTATTGTTATGTATGATTCGTAGGTAATTTTAACCAGCTTACTTGCCCTATGTAATTAATATAGGTAACTTGCGCATTAAACCTTTATGTTGTCAAATTCTATAGAGATATAGGGTCTCAACATAATTGGTGTCTATTCAGCTTCTATCTCTTTTGTGGATGTCTGGTTGTAGGGTATTCGTACAACGAAAGTTGGCGTTTACTAGTTTCGTGTTATCTGATTAGTGTCATCACCATTACATGCTAAGGTTAAGAACAAAAAGGCTATTGAATAAAGCATTTAATGAAGTTAGGATCCCATGTTTGTCATATATAGTAATTTAACCATTCTTGTTCTCTTAGTTATAATTGTTAGTTTAATTCTTAGTTTAATCAAAACCCAATTTGTTATTTGTCTTAGCATTGAGCGATAACTATACTTTGTTGCATAGGTGCATAAATTGAACTTAACCTAAACCAGTCTCTGTGGGAACGAATCTGATTTATATCTTATACTACTTGCGAACGTGTATACTTACGTGAATTTTAGCGTGTGTTTTCGCCCTAACAACAACACACTTTCCAAAACCTTTTCCAATTTTAGTCACAATTTAGAGATAGGCATTTTCAGAAGTTACTTTCCCCCCAAAACATAAGTTAATAAAACATATTTAAACACGGGGGATATGTAACTTAAAACGTTCCGTTCCAGTACGTAAATAAAACAACATTTTATTTAATATATTCTGAACCATAAGAGTAAGGCCAGGGGTACTTACCTTACAGAGCCTTACAACTATCTCTCATTGACCTTGAACTGATTTGAACGCTCGTCTTTGTCATCTTACTATTAGACTATCCTGGATCCGACTTCAACACTCAGGACCTTCGCTTAAAACCTTCCTGAGATTTTTGACTGACCACTAGGTTATCTTTAGTCCGACGTCAACTTTCGGGTCTCCCGACTAGAACCTACATAGTCGAACTTTCCTATGTTAGACAACCAATTATGCTTGACATATCCTTGCTATCAATTCTACCCGAACGATAACAATCCCGACTCATACTCATATGCATTACTATAATACACATAACGATCAGGGTTCACGAATCCAGAACTCGGTTCGATAATCATTTTGAGAATATACAAATGCTCGTCGCTACAGAAAATAGGGTTGTTAACTATTTATCACAGTATGCAAATAGGTTCGTACAATATTTATTTATAATTATACAGCTATATACATTTGACTGATATTCCCAATATTTTACAGGATACATTCCCGAATTTTTTTGGGATTAATTTCCCGAAAATCGGGTAGCGTCTCCTTTGCTTATCGGACTACCCGTCGAAACATGATCGTCATCTCACAATCCAACAATAACAATCAATCAATCACAACCCGACCACACAATTCGCAATTCCAATTTTAACCTTAACAATTCTATCAGATTATTTACATTTCGAAAATAATTGTACGAATTAAATATTAAATATTGTTATATAATTATAGGACTCAGAATTAATTCATGACGGTCCACCGTCGGCTCGCCGAGGCTCATTGCCGACGGCGGTAAAATTCGCGGGTACCTGATTAATTTCGGGTTATCAACGCGTATTTCACCGATTAGTTACAATTATTCCCACACGAAATATAATTTATTTCACGAATTTCAATCAAACAATTCCTGCAAAAATAAGAATTAAATTTCAGAAATAATAATCAAGCCAACAATAGCAGTACAATCGAATGCAACACAGCAACAATTCACGTGCCTCACGCACCTCCTAACACACACACCACCACCACTCCTCGCCGCAAATCCGTGGAGGCGGCAACCATGGCAGAATTCAGGGTAAACAAGACACACACTCACACACACAACACACAACACACATATAAATATGTCGGTATATATATCAAAGAAACAGAGACGAAACATAGATGAAACCGTGGCTAACCGGAGAACAGACCGGAAGAAACAGGCGGTGGCATATTACCGGAGTACAGAGGCGACAAGAACGGGAAAAGGAAACAAGGAACTGGACAGAGAGGGAATAAACGGGAGAGGTGAGGGAATGACTGAGAAAATTAGAGAGAGATTGAGAAATTAGAAAGGAAATGAGAGATTAATGCTTTGGTCTGGGTCGGCGAAATAAAGAAAACCGAGTACTCAATTTACCCCAATACCACAATCAAACCACGTGTCCTAAATTGGACACGTATCATTTTGTTTATAACCGAAAGTCCTATCTCTGTCACCAAATTTAACGATTTAACGAAAAAGATTTTACAGGTAAACATAACCTAAAAATTTATCAAAATAGTTTTAAAATTTTCATGATAATTCAAAACCAGTAGTATAAAATTTTCATAATTTTTAGAGAAATTTTGAACCACACATTATACTCGCATTTCACAATTAACGAATCGAGCTGCACTTAAAATAAATTTAGAAAATCACGAAATAGTCTTAAAATATTAGAAATATCCCGAAGTTAATTTAAACGCAAATTTCATAATTTTAAAGTCATTTCTGAAATGCAATTTATCCCCGCTTTTAGCAATTAAACGAATCAACATGTGGGTAAAATTAATCCTAAAAATTTCCAAAATAATTTTAAAATTCTCTGAATAATCCAAACTTAATAAATATGAGTTTCATAAATTTTTTGAGATCTTTCTTGATTTAATACTGAATTTACACATAACTGCAATCAGAAAGTCATTTTGGGCTAAATAATTAATGAAATATTGATTTCTAAATTTTATAAATTCCTAAAATAATAATTAAAATTGTGAAGCAATAAAAATGAATTTAGAGATAATCCATATATTTATAAGAATAAATTTTAAATACAATCACCTTTAAATACAAAAATAAAACAACACAGCTTCCCAAGTAATTACACAAATGATCTTCGAACATCACAATCTCATATAATTAATAACAAAATAATATCTAGATGACACAACCCATACACATATTTTATTTATTTAATTATTCAATAATTACACATTTAAATAATAATAGAAATATACGAGTCGTTATAACCTTCCCCTCTAAATAGATTTTGTCCTCAGAATCTGATCTAACTAAACAAGTGAGAATATTTGTCAAGCATATCTGACTCTAATTCCCAAGTGTACTCTTTTACTCGAGTATTTATTCTAAGCATACTTACTATAGATATAAACTCATTCCCAAGGCCCCGTTTTTTACGATCTAGGTTCTAGATTGATTCGTACACCTTATCTTGATTCAAATCGAAAACATATTCTGTTAGTCCCTAACAATGCAACAAGAATTACAGAAGGGGGGTTGAATGGAATTCTTGAAACTTTTTCTCAATAAAAAATGTTCTATCTAAATAATATATAAGTGTTTGATTTTCAAGGTGCGGAATAAGAAGTTAATAGAATCAAAACACAAGTAATTAAAAATACAGGTCTTTAAAAACTTTTTGGTGGATTTGAATGTATCCACCAGAGATATATATATTATATCGAGAGAACTCTGTGTAGCAATAAAAGCTCACAGCTGCTTACAAATATAAACAACTAAGTTTACAGAGAAATGCTAAGGATGCAGCTTACAATTGTTTCTCTGAGAAAATGTTCTTAGTCTTGTGGTTGTTCTACTTGCTACTTCTTGGTTTATATATCACCAAGATTACAAAGTAATAAGAGAAGATAATAAAATAAAACCTATCAAGTCTAATACTCTGCTGCTTCATTACTCTATTCCAGCATCTTTGAATATCTTCATAATAGCATGGAAATGGCAATGCTTCTTTGTTCTCAAAAACCTAGTTGAATAGGCTTCCACATTCCTTTTGCATACACTTGATGCATGTGACTGTGTTGTCACTGTCAATGGATATTTGAATTGATTATCCGTTGAGTACATGATCATCCGTCGAGTAGCTATTTGGCACTTGACTTTATTTCATTTATGCAGAATTACAAGACATCATTTATGTACATTTAATCAACCTATTCTGAATATCTAATTAAAGTCAACATGACTTATATGCTACTTCAGAATCTATACAAAGATGTATACAGAAATGTGCTACAGACTTATTGTTACATAAGCTACTCACTCGATGGATAACAAATCATTATCCGTCGGGACTATATTGAGTCATCCGTCGGGACTATAATGAGTCATTCGTCGGGACTACAATGAGTCATCCGTCGGGACTATATTTGCTTATCCGTCGAGTGCTACATTTTTCACTAAGTTAAATATACTAAGGTGTTTTGTTAATGAAATAATCAAGTTCACAACATATCCACAATATATTCTTTTGGCATAAAGACATAAAACATACCATGAGTATGCTGCAGCTATGGCAACAACACTAACTCCTAGGTGACCTTACCCGATTTTCTCAGTATCTTAAATGGTCCACTATATCAGCTGCCCTTTGGTTCAAACTTAATCAACCCTTTTCAAGGTAACACCTTTAACAATACCATCGATCCTATTTCTATCCATCATATCCTTTCGATACAAATTCGTGTTCTTTCTCGGTCTATTCTTAGGTGCTTCAACACTTTTCTAAACCAACACCACTTTGCCCTTGGTGTGCCGAATTAACTTAGGACTTGACAAATTCTTTTCTCCCACTTTATCTTGATAAGGTGGGGACCTACACTTGTGTCCATACAAGACTTAATAATGTGACATTTTAATACTGACATAACAATTATTGTTATAGGATAACTCTACTATCGACAAATGACCATCCCAGTTCCCTTAAAATCCAAAGCACACAATCGTAACATTACCGTGATTATTCAGGTTGTCCTTCTATCATGACCCTTCGTCTAAGGATGGTAGGCGGTACTCATTTTCAAATTATTTTCCAAACATTCGGAAACCTCTTGCTCCTTTCCATCAATTAAGGCTGGAAAGTAATCCCATATACCTGCTTCTTATCTCCTTCAGGTACTTGAACTTCGACTTCCACTCTTTCCAATTCTTTTATTAATTCCTCAATTATCTTAATTACATTCAATCATTTCCTTCTGCATAGGGCATCTGTTACTACACCAGCTTTGCTTAGGTGGTTTTTTTAATGGAATAATCGGAATCCTTTGTTAATCTCAATTAAAATTCATACTTGAAAACTTAACGTATAGTTACTTTCCTTCTAATCTTTGTGGGGAAATCCTTGGGAGTTCTACACAAACTTTCTTAATCCTTGAATAGATGAGGATGTTATCGATAAATACAATTTGCTTACCCAAGTACTTCTCATACACCATATTCTTTAAATCCTTAGAGACGGCTGATACACTGGTTATTCCACATAATATCACCAGAACTTGCAATGCTCATAACTCATTCTAATTGCAGTATTTGATATGTCCTCGGGCTGAATCTTAAATCAACTCTGAAAATAATACGCTCCTTGAAGTAGATCACAAAAGTAATCAGTTTAAGATAGGGGTTACTTATTCTTATTAGTCGTTTTGTTAAACTCTCGATAATCAGTACATAATCTCCTAATTTCATCCCTCTTCTTCCATAGCATTACTGGTGCACCCTACGGAGATATATCTGGTATGATCACCTCCCTTTCCAAAACTTCCGCAATTACTTAACTAATTATTTCATTCCCACTGGTCTCTGGAGAGACTCCAGGGCATTCATTTATTACTCAAATTTCTTCCAGTTTAAGTACTTTGTTCTTCGTATCTCTACATATGGTGGATCTACCTTATATCGTTGGCTTATTAACTCTTTTTCTCGCATGACTGGAAGAACCTCTTAACTTGCTTCTGCCCTTAGAACTTACCTTATTATTGGCTTCCGTACACCTTACAATTCGCTTCTTCTAAAAATCACTCATTGCCTTACGACAGGACAACCAACCCGTTCCTAAAATCACATCGAATTCTTCTAGCTCGAAGGGTGTCAGATCAGCTGAAAATAATACTTATGGATTCTAATTGACAGTTAAAACAGAAGTGACTCACTGAAATTCCATCTTGATTGACCACTATTATGGTTAAAGGCTCAGCTAAGTCTTCTAATATCAAATTCCTTTTACTCACACATTTCTTTGGTGTAAACAACTTAGACTCTTCTGAACCAAATAAAACTTTAACAGGTATGGAGTTGAGAGAAAATGCACCTGCAACTACGTCCGAATTCTAATCGCTCGATCTCTTGGTCCTTTTTAAAGTTCTGCCTCTAGTTGTGCTGGATGTTGGCCCTTGGGTTGTAGTATCTTGAGTAACCATTCCACAAATTCTTGTAATATGCCCAACTTTCCCACAATTGTAACACATAACTCCTGGATTTTCTGGATTGCATTCCGATGCATAATGACCCTTGTGACCACATTTGAAATATTGAACATTGTTTTTGCACGAACCACTGTGTCTCCTGTCATGGGACTTGCCATTCACTACTGACTTAACTGACTGGGCTGGATTGGAAGCAACTGAATTAGCACTAGACCTAGCCTGAGAGAAACTGAAACACCCCCAAATCCGGGGTTAGAGGATTTGGTCGTCACTATGAAACCTCAATCCAAATTAACCTGTTTAATTAATAACAAATGCCAGCGGAAGATATTTATCATAAATGACCCCAAACTAATCCAAGATCTTTTAAGGTTACAGTTCTAGAAACAAGATATCCAAATTCCACAAATAAATTTTTCACTTTCTTTTAAAACTCTTTTCAACAATTCTCAATCTCAAAACTTAACCCGCTAGTATAACTTTGAAGAGAAGTATACTAGGCCCAATTATAAAATACACAACTATAATATAATATAATATAAACAACTTTATATAATAAAACTTACACTAGTTCGCAAACCCTGGACCAACCACCTTCCAAAAGCTTATTCTTTGCTTCCTTGAATTACCCGGCTAAACAGCGCAAGTTAATCCTCACTGGAGGTTAAATTTAGAAACAGGCAAGTATGAGCGAAAGAAATGCTCAGCAAGTTCATATAGTAAGTATCGGGTCATTTTGATATAAAACCGACATCTGCAATAGCGCAGAACATTTTAAAATCATAATTGCTGAAACAGAAAAATTTAGTTGAGGAATCCCAGAATTGATTCCTTAATTGTATTCAAACCATTTTGATATTTTTGAGCGAAATGCTTCAGCAATACTTTGAATCTTGATGAGAATAAAACTCGTAAAACAGTGTTTACGGAAATATCGTAAACCACAATAACATGAAACAATGATTATGGATTGAATCATAAACTTTACTCAAAACCGAACTCTTGAAATTAATACTTATTTTGTTGTCATATCAATTTAGATATTAATACGAACTTTGATGCTCACAACCTACCCGCGCTAAAATAGGGAAGTCAACATCAATCATCTGCATTAATACCACCTTTGATATTTAACAACTTAAATATCAACATCAATCAGAAACTGAATTAAAACTGTATTCCACCTTTATTCAAAACCAAAACAGTTGATAAATCGTTCCTTATAAGATTATCAAAAGCAATATAATAATTTAGATTGGAATCCTCGAACGACGGTGTGTTGCCGCCGGTGATCAGCCGCGGAGCAACACCGGTATGCCAAAGCATATCCAACTAAACAAATGGGGCACCCAAGGCACATATCGGCCTAATGCTATTATATCCTGTATAATACCTAAATCTCCGCTGGACCGCCGCCACGGCCTCTTATGCAACCATCCAATCTTAAAACATTTTATTGAAAGGGGTCATAATACTCGACACCCTTATAAACTTTTATTCGCCCCATTTACTTGGGAAGCAAAACCAAAACAATGTCATCTTTCTCAAAATCCAAAACATTTATAAATCCGATAATTGGATAAGTAAAATCACTTGACTATTCTGAACATAGAATAGCAGATGAGTATTTGCATAAAAAGAATTATTTATTTAATTCAGCAATATGTAAAACATTTGTCGATTCTAAACTGAGAATAGGAAAAGCAATACTTGCATGATAAGATTTAAAATAAATATCACTTGAACAATAAGTGATGATAGAAATACTTGCCTTTGGTTTTTAGCAGTTTGTCAGACTCGCAACGCACCTCTATCTTAGTCTGGCATCTCAAGGCATCCACGTCTTTTACTTCGCTAAATCTCTTTTCTGTTGCTCATGCAGTGCTGCAACCCAAGATTCCATACTATCCAACTCTACTCTTCATCCATTCCATCTGGTCCTGATCGTCTTGAAAGACTCGTATCTGTAATTAAAAGATATAGCTTTAATCGTCTAATCGATAATTACTCGTCGAATTGTACGTCAAAATCCTATCGTCTACCCATACGATAGCCCACACATAATTATAATAGTCATACACAAGAATTCTTACTCACATACGCACGTAATTCAGATAGCACGTAAACAAATAACTCACATATCACATAATTCATTTAACAAATGACTCGGTTCATAAAAAGGTTCGATTCAATACGTTTAAAACTGAAATCGGGTCAAAAATACGATTTATCGATCAATAATTGACTTAGAATGACTTGTAAAACAAGAGGCCATTCGAAACAAAAGGATTTGAGTCTCGAAAGTATTTTTATTAAAAGCGGAATATTTTTCTGAGTCTAGAGGCGTTTGTTTCATATTAAACGGACGAACGGTTGACTTATTATGAATTTTTAAACATTTTTCGGAATTAAAACGGGTCTCTAAATCATTTTATAATTAAATAATAGGGCTCGAACACCCGAAAATAATTTTATAATAATTATCGAGCCTAGAAAATAATTTAAAATAATATTTTAAAACTCAAAACAATTATTTTTGGAATTTTTAAATCAAAAATAAATAATTAAATAATCAATTAAAATTAATTAATAACTAATTAAATTAATTAATCAACTAATATTTAAATTAATTGACTAATTAAATAATTAATTATCAACTAAAATTAATTAACTAAATAATTTGGATTTATTTTTAAATTAAAATTAAATTTTCATAATTAAAATTATGATTTTCAAAATAAAAATGAATTTTTAGAAACTAAAAATAGGATTTTGAATTATTTTTAAAACTAAAATGCAGAAACAGTGTAAGGAAAATAAGATTGGTTATTTATGGATTGAAACCGGGTCGTTTCTTGGACCCAATCGGGTCACCAAGAATCTCAACGGATCCGGGTTGAGTTCACCGGAATCTGGGCTTGAACCCAGAAACCGGCGGTTCCTCACCGGACTCCGGTGAGTCTCCGGTGACTCGATTCCTCCCCCAAAATAGTTCAGTTCCACAAGATTACAAGTCCCGATCAATTCAACAACGACCTAACACCTCTGCAAACCCAAAAACGGTGATAAACAACCTGAAAATCACAGATTCCGGCCGGAACACCATGAACCCCGACGACCTTCAAGAACAAACCGGCCAACTTCGATTTTGTCCATTTCAACACCAAAATCAACGTTTTAACTACCAAATTAAAGCTTACACTACCAGTAATCTATTCATGTGATTTATACGCATCAAAAACATGGCAACAATCCACAAATTCGAATTAATAAAACACAAAAACTCAAGAACTCGACCAACATTATTTCGCAATAAAACGGTGCAAGTTTATACTTAAATTGACTCCCATAATTATTTTAAAACTATCTGTAACATCAGAATCGATCAAAGATCAACAGAAAACCAAAAGCGAATTTAACCAAAAACAACCCAAAAATCGATTTTTATCAATATCTAACCTCAGCTCGTGATTTTGATATGAATAGAAAGAGCTCGAAACAAGCTTTGATTTGGTTCAAGAATCATAAAAAAAGGTTCATCCAATCTCCCAAAATCATTGATCAAAGTTTTGCTCAAGAATCTTACCCCCAAAACTATGTTCTTGATTTTTGTTTTTAATAAAATAAAAATGAAATAAAAGGAATTAATGGGCTATTTATATTTACGGAATATTGGTTCATTTTGGATCGTTAAATTAGTTGCTTAGCCGCTAAGTAACTACAAAATGATCCAAAAATAGATTACTTAGCTGCTAAGTAACTACAAAAATGATACAATTTAATACCAGAATTGGATAATTATCAAAACCGAGCTTTTTATAAAACACCATATACGAAAATAATGTAAAAATATCCCGTCTCTCGAGAATACGGGTTTTGTTGATTTATCGAAATAACTATCGTATCGAAAATTATACACCAGGACGCGTACGGATCAAACCGTAATCCCGATTGAAAAAGTCAAAACACGGAAAATGTCCGGAATTTCCAGATTAGGTTATGAAGGAGTTTTCAGAAAAGTTTCGGGTTGTAAAAACGTAAAAACGGTTGAAGTTGGACGATCCCCCGCTTTATAAAATAGTTTTGTAATTATTCAGAATATAATTAATAAATACCTAAATTATTATAAAATCATATAACAGTCCAAAAATTACCAGAAAAATATCACAATTATCTATATTTATTCTGGAAATATAAAAATTCAAATACTCAAATAATATCACGTATAAACATCCAAAACATCAACTCCAATTACCAGATAATTCACTAAAATTCACATAAAATCACATAAATAATTCCAAATAATTATAATAATAATATTTCAAAATATGGGATATTACCGAAACTCTGTATCCGGAATCTTTTATTCCTGTTTCGGCCAAACCGATTCCGCAACTCTTGACTGGATTCTCCTTGTTCCGCCCCGTCTATAACACCTTCAGACTTCCTTTTCTTATCACCCTCTTCCTTAACAGCCAACTTCTGGTCACTTTCCATTACTAGGGCGGCTTGAACTACGGAAGAGTATGTCTTGTGTTGCAATGCCACAACTCCTCTGCGAATTTCAGACTTCAGCCCTTGTTGGAACCTCCTTGCCTTCTGGGTCTCCGTGCTTACATACTCAGGAACTAATCGGGCTAATTTTGTAAACTTGGCCTCACACTCCAACACACTTCTTTCAACTTGTTTCAGTTCTAGAAATTCGACTTCCAACTGATTCCTTAAACAATCGGGAAAATACTTCTCCAAGAACAATTCTTTAAATCTCGTCCAAGAAACAGGGCCTCCTCCTTCCAACGCACAAGTGGATTCCCACCAATAATTTGCTTCATTCTTAAGAAAGTAGCTCGCATAATCTGTCTTAAGCTCATCACTTACTTGAGTGAGGGTAAATGCCTTTTCCATTTCCTTAAGCCAATTTCTGGCAACAAGGTCCACTTCACCTTTAAATTTTGGGGGCTTAACAGATTGAAAGGATTTAAAACTAGTAGTTTGGTTTAGCTCTCCTTGGTGATGTTGTTGCTGCTGAATATGTTGGATTAGTTGCAACTGTTGTTGCTACTGCTGGCGCAACAAGTCTAGAATTTCATTTATAACTGGACCCTCCACCAAACTACTACTATTTTCTTTAGACTGGGTAGCTTTCTTAGGTAGTATTTTCCTTTGTCAGGAAAATGCTGCCCAATCAAAGCACCCATGTCTTTATTCTTATGATCCATTTATAAAAGATATCTAGATTAATAACACTAGCAACAATGATAGTAGCAGAATCAACAACAGCGCAGAAAACTAGAATATAAAGATACTAAACGTTATAGCATGATTTCTCAATATAACAACAAATGATCAACCTCCCAGCACCATTAAAAATACAACATTAAAAATTCGATATACCGAGAAATTAGACAGACTATAGTAGTCACCAACCAAAAAGGGTAAACTGGTAGGTCAAGTCAAACTTAAGGAATCACGGACTTGGCTGACACACTAGTCCGAGTTTCAACCAACCATTCCTCTACGGATGATTTCCTATCACTTGCAAGGGATCTGCCAACTACTGAATTACTTTTCCAAAGTTACAACTTCGCCATTAGATCCTGAATCCTCATTGCTGCCATTATTATTAAATAATAACTTGATATAAGACTTTCATTTACTCCTAACAACCAAGACTGTCTAACTACAGAAGTCATTGATAAATTCACTACCAGGGAATATCAAATGGAATTTCAAAATCAAAGAATTAATGATACATGGAAGACAAGAAAAGAAGACATAGATATGACTGAGAGCAACCATACAAGTACATAAGATGGTCAGTCTTAGTACCGCATAGTTCACAACACATAATTCGGTGGCGTCCCACCAAACCCTTTTGTCACACAGACAAATAGTCAAATCATATGCATTGTTTGCCTCAATCAACCGAGGGAATCACCGAGGAAAGAAATAATGTTTAAATAGAAATTCACAAATAGAAAGGGGAGAATCTGATTTGTAATGAGATTAACAAGACTCTAAGTTGCTTACTTCGCGTTCTTAACTTTCTCATATGAAAAATAAGCAACTTATGGGATAGTAAATAATTATTCTGGAAACAAATTATGTCTCAAGAAAGAATTATAAGGGTTCAAGATATAAACCACAGTACTGGTCCACATTCACTATGAGACTTGGCTGTCATAGCAGCCACTGACTATTATCATCCCATCTGAACTCACCGAAGTCGCACACTTGGTCCAGCAACATCACTTGACATAGAAAATTCAATAATTAGGAATAATATGGATGTTTCTTCCGCTGACACATTAAGGATCTTCTCGGAAACTGAATTCTCGTAACCAGACTCATTTTCTCAAGGGGGAAGTAGAAATCTCTATCGGACATTATCAATAATACATATACGAAGGAGACGTACTCTAAGCTAGGGTAATTCCAACCAATCCTCAATAGACGTCAGGGTTACACCTCCGAAACCTTTGACTGAACTCATAGACTCGCTCCTCTGATTGAGTTGCTGACTCACCACTTCATATAAACCTTCCTACACCCTTCTGACTCTATTCCTAACCTAAATCAGGGACTCAAACCTGTAGCTCTGATACCAACTATGACGGCCTCAACCCCAGGTTCAGGAGTTGACATCATCAACAACAACAACAATAAATATAATATAATCCACTCTAATAGTAGACCGTAAACACGACCCATTTACCAAGATCTTTCCAGGTATAAGTATGACTTAGGTTACAATTATCACAAAACCAACTTATTAAAAACAATCCTGACAATATTATCCCACTACAACAACTCAACAAACCATCTTTGGTCTGACACAGCTACTTCAGAGGAGCCTGGTACGGAAAGAACTAGAACTCTGCCCTGATCGCACGGAAATGTCTCCTACACATCTGCAATACATATGTACAAAATATTCTGCAAGGGTGAGCAATCAATTGCTCAGCAGTACCACTATATGAATAACAACTAAAACAATTTAAATTAAAACAGTTATAAGAACAAATTCATAACTCGTTAGAAAATAAGTAAAACATGTATAAAGTGGATATTAAAATTAGCATGCTCTGTAAAATAAAATCAACAGTAGTGTGTTGTGCATAAATACCAGAGTTCAATTTTAGCATGCTGTTTATATTTCCAATACCACTGTTCCATTACAGGAACCATAAAACCAGATGTCCCGTTACGGGGACCACAAAACCATTTGTTCCGTTATTGGAATCACAAAATCTTCAGTTCCGTTACGGGAACCACTAAATCAAAATCAGATATATCCCATCACAAACCTGTTCCGGAACTCAGAGATTAGCTAGGTATCTGTCACGCTGGACTAAGCGGTTCAAATAAGGCGCGCAACCGATTTAGCCACTTACGCAAACCCGTTGGGCCGTTACGGGCCTCTTACGTAACCATCCAATATCTGATCCATTTTATCCAGTTTCCAAAATCACTTATGTGACGCCCTCAATCTCAGGGTTAGGAAATGAGGACTCACACACCTCGATTCTAATAATAAAATATGCATAAACCCCGATTAACTCCTAACAGGATTAACAGGATAAAGTATGAGACAAGATTACAACTACCAATCACAGAATATAACTTACAAACCCAAAATATTATTAAATAATCAATATCGGTTCCGGCTGGGAACCGATAGATAACCCATTGTATCTTTAAACACCACTTTCTAGGCGCGAGCTCACTCATAACCTGTACTACCTGCTCTGGTAACTTGAAGCCCTCAACACGATAGGGACCACCAGGTACGCTCTTACGAGCAGTGCGCCTAAGCCTGGCCATCTTCTTGCTTAACTACCATGGTTAGATTAAGACAAAACAATGAGTATAAAACTCAGCAAGTAACTAAATAGCAGTTCTACAATAACAATTCTCAATATGCTTTGAACAAACTAGGGCATTCTATTTTATCTAATCTAGGTGGCAGATTTCCATATATTCATTTTTGTTTTCTTTGAGATAAGGAAAGGTATCCGAAGGATAGTTGGGCTTTCAAGAAACAAGGCTCGAAACAGGATGAAAGCCGACATTCAACACAAATCATTATAGGATCAAAATAGATCTTTCGGTAGAGGAAAACAACAGTATTTCAAGATATAGAATCATTCATATGATCAACAATTTCAGGAATCAGGGTTCTGAGCCTTAAGCTCCACAATAACATAATCAGCTCTTTTCAAAGCAGAATAAAACATTTTCATTTCCAGAAATCAATTTACTGAATAAAAGTTTCAGTTCCCTTTTTAAATAATCATTTAGAACCCATGACTGGATCACTTATCTTTCCATTTCATTATATACGGGTGATCAGCCCGTATCGACCTCCATTCCGGTCTTTAAGGTACCATTCGGCATAATTTCAGCCATAAATTGGACTAGTCCCACTAGCCTCTTACCATGACTGGACTAGTCCCACTAGCCTCTTACGTCTCAATCCAATCCATCAGGAATTCATTTGGAAAACCTTGAGTTGGAAAAACAAATAGGTTTTCTAAAATCCATTTTATCATTACCAAGCATTTGAAATCATTCGGACTCTTTCAAGTCGAAACTCATTCTTAATTCAGATTTTAAAGAAACAAAGTTCAGGGAGTGAATCAAAGATATGCAAGGAACAATTCTCAAGGATTCTGCATCAAAGATAATAAGGTACTAAATTTGAAGGATCAGTAATAACTTAGGGATCATTAGGGCGATCAAGAGAAACAGAGTATCATTAACAGAGTTATCCAAGATAATTAAAGGTTCAATATGATTCATGGCATTATAGGAAACTGGAACAGAAAGGCAGATTATCAAAGGGTGAAATCAATAGGATTATCAATAACAGGTTATCAAGAACAAGGGTGCTTCAAATCAATAGTAGGGTTTCATAAAACAAGGGTTTCATACTCTAACAGTTCAATACTCTACATGGTATGAACAACATTTCCTTTATAATCATTTACACAAGTAATCAGAGTTACTTGCCTGAAATTGCTTTCCTGAGGGTTGAACTACTGCCACCTAGTATACTTTTCCCTTTCCTAGCCCGAATGCCCTCACGCTCCGAATCTACAATAAAAACCAAAAATCTTAATTAGATTCCCAACTCTCGTTCCCGGAACGATCACTCTATACGATAACTCAATTATATCTTTGACTCGAGCATACGAATATAGCTTATACAAATAAGCACACAGCACATAGCACAATCCTTTCTCATAGTTTTTATATCCTTATATTCCTAGCAATCAAAGCGTACTCGCTTGACCTAGGCTATTTCTCAAATCACACAAACACGACTCTTTTACGAGTACTAGACCCATTTCCAACCAAACATTTACGTGCATACCATCACTTATATCAATCGACTTCATTCCCTTTTCTTTTATTCCTTAAATTCGAACCACATAATACAATCAACTAAACAATCCATAGATATTCGCATATACGCATCCAATCATTTCATATTTGATTATCAAAAACCAAGTTTTGACCTTAAGTTCATATGGCCTATTCGGCCTAATTGCAAATACCACCATAAAATCAATCAAATACTCACTTTAATTCACATAAACACGTATATCATTTAACAACCTTTAAAGAACCACTCTCCTTTCTTTTAATCATAGAAATCCGAACCGTAATCATACATATACAATCAAATTTCTCAAAAATTACACCATACAACTTTAGTTCTAACATGATTCCACATTTAAACTAGCACCATTTTCTTGATCAACAACCATTCGAACCAAAACATACATACATGCTCACATGCAATTCAATTTCAACTTAGCATGATATCAAACACTTTATCTTTATCACGTAAGCCAACTAAGTTCCTTAACACAATTGATTTTTATCTAAATTACAACATACATCCATTCATTCATCAAATTAATCTATTTTAACTCAATTTCATTCGGCAATAACTCAAATTCACATCTCAAGGACAAATCATTGACATGCACATCTTGATCCTTTTTAAAACTAACATGCAATCACTTTTAGGCTATTCATACTTAGCGTTTACCAAGATTATCTCACAAAAATCAATTCCCTTTCTTATTAACATAAAAATTCGAACCTAACTTAGCATGCATCAATAATTTAATTTCTTTTTCAAGCTAATAACAATCCATTATTACTTTAAACAAGTTTACTCAAATCAAACAACTTTAAAGATTAAGTCCATTCGGCCTTTTTCAAAAACAAGACATGCAACTTGATATTCTTACTCCTTGAATCACAAATCATCCTATTTCTTAACATCAAATCATTAAATCATGCAATTAACCATAATCAACTTGATTTCTTTTAAAATTATAATGGCCATTCGGCCTTTTTCAATCAAAACACCACATGCAAACATAAAGAATTGATCTTAAGGTTCTAGAGCTCAGTTTTTAACATCATAGCTCACCACCGGTTCACCGGAGTTCATCACCGGTGGCGGTGGCATCTCGGTGGTGCCCTCATTCGAGGGTGTCCAACTATGAGCCCCCGATTCCATCAATTACACAAAAAGAACTAACATGCACATCTTCTCTATCATTTGTTTACAAGGAATCAAGCTTAGCAAGATGACATCAACAACAAATAGAAAGAACCATGTGGTTCTCAGGTGAACACACACACCGAGCACCCACAACACACACACACATCGACATGCAAGTGGGTATACACACATGCACACACTTTTACCTACAAATATGTGTTTAACAAGAAGATTTGGGAATGATTGATGTGTTTGATCAAAGAAAAGAGAGGTATACCGAGAGAGATTGAAGAAAGCCGAGAGAGAGAGTGAGAGGGTTCGAGTGAGAGAAGGAGAGAAAAGAGAGAAGAGAGAAGTGATGTCACGGGAACAAGAAGAAGAAAGAAAAGAAGGGAGTGAGGTTATATAGCACTCAAAAACAAGGGCACTTTGGTAAATTTCTAATTCCTTTTTCGTTCTTACTTGTCCATCTTTTTACTAAAATAAAACAAAGACTAAATATAAAATATATCTCTCTCGGGAAGTCAAGAATTATTGAAAATGACATTTTTAACGCGTAGGTCTCGAAATTAGCTTTTTATCCATTACTCATAATAAGAAATTGAGCGAACGGTTGATTTTATATGAATTTCGCAAACTCGCTTTAATAAATACCTTTTCCACATAAAATTGATTTAAAAATGCAAAGATCAACAATTAAATTCACTTATTATTTTTTAAAAAGTCTCTAAGACCTCTACGAAGATAACAGAACAAATCCCATATTTTTATCCATCTCAGATGATTTTATAAAAATGCACGAAGGTTAAATAAACCCTTATTTAAATCAAATAACTCCTTTAAATCCATAAAAATGTCACAGAGCACACAGTCATGCACACAGGCAAGCAATCACACATATACGATCATATAACGACTCAGGTCTGATTATAAAATATATCACTCTTAAATCTTTATCCTCTTTTACGCGTACCGGGTCACGTTCAGCCTGACGGCCCGACGCTCAGCGTTTCGATTACGCTTCTCATTATCTTTGCCAATTAACACGTCTCTTAAGATGAAATACTTTATTCATTCACTTCACATATAATTCACATTTTATATTATTTAATTCCATATTAAGGCGGGTTCCGTTCTACCTGACGGCCCGACACCACAGCTCGACTTCTAAGCTGACTCTTTAAATTGGAACGTTTTTATCCACGCTCCTTAACTCTAGCATACAGATAAGACAAATAATCATCGCTTAATCACATAATCTCATCACATAACACATACTTTACTTTCTTAATTACGACGCAAAATTCTCGGTCATTACAATCTACCCTCCTTAAAAAGATTCTGTCCCCAGAATCTAATCTAAGCAAACAGATGGGGATACTTTTCTTTCATTTCGCTTTCTAATTCCCAAGTCGATTCCTCGACTAGTGGATTTCTCCACAACACTCTAACTAGAGGTAAAACTTTATTTCTAAGCGTCCTTTCTTTTCGATCCAAAATTCGTACTGGTTGTTCCACATAGGACAAATCTGGTTGGATTTCTACTGGTTCCAACTTGATCACATGGCTCGCATCAGCATTATACTTCTTCAGGAGAGATACATGAAATATATTGTGCAGATGTTGCATTTGCGGCGGTAGCGCTAATTCATACGCTACTTTCCCAACTTGTCGCAATACTTCAAATGGTCCAATGTACCTTGGACTTAGCTTTCCTTTCTTTCCAAATCGAGTTAAACCTTTCCATGGAGATATCTTCAACAAGACTTTGTCTCCAGTTTCGAATTGCACATCTTTCCGCTCTCGATTCGCGTACTTTGCCTGTCGGTCTTGAGCTGCAATTAATCTCTTTCGTATCATTTCAACTTTTTCCTTCGTTTGCTGCACTAGCTCGGGGCCAATTAACTTGCGCTCACCAACTTCGTCCCAATAAGTAGGGGATCTACACTTTCTTTCATACAACGCTTCGTAAGGCGGCATGCCAATACTTGCATGATAACTGTTGTTGTAGGAAAACTCAACTAAGGGCAAATGATCATCCCAATTTCCTTTGAAATCTATTATGCAGGTTCGCAACATATCCTCAATTGTATGAATTGTCCTTTCACTTTGTCCGTCTGTCTGCGGATGATATGCCGTACTCATTTTCAATTTCGTTCCCAAATGATCGTGGAATTGTCGCCAAAATCTTGAATTAAACCTTGGATCTCTATCAGACACGATAGATACAGGAACTCCGTGATGCATCACGATTTCATCCAGATACAATTTGACCAGCTTTTCTAATGAAAACCTTTCATTTATTGGCAAGAAATGTGCCGACTTTGTCAATCGATCAATTACCACCCAAATTGCATCATGATTAGACTTGGTTTTAGGTAATCCTACCACAAAATCCATTGCGATATGTTCCCATTTCCATTCAGGTATGTCCAGTGGCTGAAGCAATCCATTTGGCCTTTGATGTTCCGCTTTAACTCTTTGGCACGTGTAACATTTGCTTATCCATTCCGCAATTTCCTTTTTCATGTTTGGCCACCAAAAATTTTCTTTCAAATCCTGGTACATCTTTGTACTCCCAGGGTGAATTGAAAATCTCGAGTTATGCGTTTCTTGCAAAATCTCGTGCTTTAGTTCCACAACATCAGGTATCCAAATACGTGAGTTAACACGGTATATCCCTTTTCCATCCTTTTGAGCTTTAATTTCTTCTCTCGTCAACTTATTCCTTTCGCGATTCATCACTTGCTCTTGACAGCATCTAATCTTTTCCACAATTTCAGGTTGAAACCGTATTGCATAAATGGCTTCACCTCCACATTCTGGAGTCTGCACCACTATTTCCATCTTTTCAAAGTCCTTGATTAATTCTTCTGATGATGTTAACATATTCAACTTTTCCTTTCGACTTAAAGCGTCAGCTACCACATTTGCCTTTCCAGGATGATAGTTTATCGCACCATCATAATCTTTAATTAATTCCAACCACCTTCTTTGTCGCATATTCAGTTCTTTCTGAGTAAAGATATACTTTAAGCTCTTATGGTCGGTATAAATCTCGCACTTTTCCCCGTACAAATAATGCCTCCAAATCTTAAGGGCAAATACAATTGCTGCCAATTCCAAATCGTGCGTTGGATACTTTTGCTCATGCGGTTTGAGTTGCCTTGACGCGTATGCTATTACCTTCCTGTGTTGCATTAACACGCATCCAAGTCCTTTATAGGAAGCATCACTGAATATCACGAATTCACCTTTATCATCTGGTAATACCAACACAGGGGCGGTTATCAATCTCTTCTTTAACTCTTGAAAACTTTCCTCGCACTTTTCTGTCCAGACGAACTTCTCATTCTTTCTCGTCAATTTTGTCAATAGAACGGCAATCTTTGAGAAATCTTGCACAAATCTTCTATAGTATCCTGCTAATCCCAGAAAACTTCTGACTTCCGTCAGAGTCTTGGGTCTTTCCCAATTCATTACAGCTTCTATCTTGGCTGGATCCACTTTAATTCCTTCTTTATTAACTACATGACCAAGAAATTGCACTTCTTTTAGCCAAAATTCACACTTTGAAAACTTTGCATACAGCTTCTCTTTTCGCAGAATTTCCAAGGAAATCCTCAAATGCTCCTTATGGTCTTCCTCCGTTTTGGAATAAATCAGTATATCGTCAATAAACACAATC